>NC_133650.1:270241128-270546970 GCF_009905375.1 Apium graveolens | reverse complement strand
AATAGATGTATCAGAATAAGTTGGCCAAAATTTGGAGCGGAAAACTTGAGAGAGGTTTAATTAGGGCTTTATCTAACGAACATTTACACATAAGACTTCTCTAGATTGAAGCAGTATTATACTCCAATCCCTGAAGTGAAAAATCAATTTACAAGTTTAGGAACAATCCCTTATATTTTCATTCTCATTGCTCATCACAGATTGTATTGTTCCATATACGAAAGACTATGATTCGAGTACTTTAACCAAATAAGAATCTTTTCTTTTTCCATGTTATTGCTCCAGTAATTTTATACTGTTTTCATTTCACAACTCAATTTCAGTTGCACTATAAATGACTTAATATGTAGTAGTGCAATATCCAGATATGAATCAAGGCCAGAGTCTATCAGTAGAGGTGGTTGGCTAATGAGCACAATGCTCTATAAACTTGGTTTTTTTATATTAATCAAAACTACTGCTACACAAAATGCCGACTTTGTTTTCGGTGGAGTAACTGGATGATCTGCACAAGGCTTTCAATAGAAATGTATCATTTCACTATTTTGAAATCTTTAATTTTAATTTGCGATACGTTTTATAGTATTTTAGGAAATCTCCCCCCCCCCCTTTGGATTGTAATTACAAGCTTTTGCATTATTTGGAGACTTCTTCCCTTTAACCTATTTTTGAGGAAGGAGATTTCTATTGAGTTTAGTTGAGTTGTGTTGCAACAAAAGAAAATTTCAGGACGAATCTTTGAACTATAAATTAAAATATACACCTAATGCCTTCACATTTTCTACTTCTAATATTATCAAGCGCAATGTTTTTATTCTGAAATTTAGTGAATTTACAAATCCATAAATTTGGTCACCAAGTTCTTACTTTAAAATTATTTGATGTTATAATTATTTTGAATACAGATATTTCATTCAGTTCAAGCATTTTTTTTATCTACGCATTACCATAGATCTCCTTAAAATTCTTACATCATTTGACATAGTATCATTCCATCTTATTTAGTACAGTACTAATTACTCGAACTAAAATAATATGAATTTTATTAGTATATATTTTACGGTTTGTCTGGTGTGTGCCTATGGGCACATGCTAAAAAAATGTGATTGATGAGTTGTAAAAATTTTATTGGTGGGGATTTTTGTGCATTCAGGGGGTTCCATCATTATTAATAAGCTCTCCACCAATATTTTGTGGACACCTCATCAAGCACTAACTCTTAGTATGTGCCCATAGGCACACACTAAAAAATTCCTATATCTTATGAACTTTGTAGCAGCAGCAGAAAAGGATTCCTAGGAGAATAAATAGAACTATAACCTAAGAACAAGTGAAGGGTAGTAAGGGCTTACATTCTCATTGTCACAAGCAATCATATCTCCAAATGATACCTGAAAGATGTAGAGAAAATGTACGTAATTTGCTGAAGTTATTCCTAAAATAAGTGTACTAGAACCATAATGGTGGAAAGGCAAAAACCTGATGACAGACGCAGTATGTTGGTTCGTTGGGATCAATAGGTTGATCGATTTCAATAGGAGCATAATCTTTTTTCTGGCTACCTGGAGGAGGCATGAGCTCAAAGTCTCTGTCACGCTCCCAGTCTCTGTCTTTGGAATCAACCTTCTTTTGTTGAGGTGTTCCGTAGGGTAATTTCCGTTTCTCATTTTTTGGGATTAACGGTAGTGGTGGAAGGTTTATTGGCTCATCAGGTGGTAATTTTCCCTCTGCACATTTTGGTAAAAGAAATTAAAAGAAGCATACGGAGCTATGTTATTCAACCTTTCAAGGTGAAATACCATTTTAACATTAAAACTTCATTATTAATAGAGAGTTAAAAGTTACCGCACTGCAGTAGCATTTGTCTTGCTGCTGTTTGGATGACATTTTAGTGGATTTTAATTAATGAGCAACTAGCAATTTTAAAAACTTAAAATTGTATACATAGTGGTATAGTTTCATTCTTTTTGCAAATTATATGAATATCCAGCTAACAATTTTTTGCAGATGCACCCACTGACTGTGCCTTTCATAATCATAAATTGATTCATACAAAACTTCTGTCAGTAGGTAGTCCAAATTAGGAAGCCCCCACTTTACCTTGTTTAAGATCTTCCGAGAAGTTATTTAGATCCTCATCGAGACGTTTAACATGGCTATCTATCTGAAAGAAGATAAGGATGCAAACAAGAGGCAGAAGTCAATACGAAAATTAAACAAAAAATCAGGCACAAACAATTTATTTCAGGAAAGTGTTTAGTTACTATTGCACGTATTACAAACAACACCGATATCATCGATGTAGCAGAGTAGGAAGATATTATCGAACTGAAGATCATTAAGCAGCAACATACAGGTCAGAAACAAATGCAGAAGAAAGTTATTAATTTAGATAACAACATACAGCATCCAACTGAATCACTTTAAGCCCAAGATAAAAGTTCTGCTGGAACTAAGTTCAAAGGTAAGACATTTTTTGACTGCAAAAAGCTTGACAGATATTTTTTAAATTAAAATAAATCAAGCATTTTGTGATGGCAATGCTTATACGAAAACTACTTTCCCTATTGACAAAACACAAAAGCTCTTAAAGCAATGCAATGATATAACAAAATCCTATAAACAATGAAACTTACAAGGTCATAAGCCTGCCGCGCCAATAAGACCTTCTCGGTGCAAAGGCTTAAAGCACTTTCCTGGCTAACTTCTATCTCCTTTTTCAGTATTGCCTCATCATCTTCGTAATTTGCTCTCTTCAAGTTCTGAAAAGATACTCCCATTCCCAGACAGTAACTAACTTGCTGTCTAGTCTGATTTATCATAGCTTTTTCCACAAAATTAGATTACAACAAAATTTAGCTATATTAGAAACTTTAAATCCCATTTTTTTTAGAAACAAGATTTATAAAAATCCAATATTCATCTATTAAAACTTTTGGACTACACTAAAATTTTAACACCACAATTCATGCTCCAAAATCATAACCAATCATAAAAATTAAAAATTAAAATTTAATACATAAAAGCATAAAAACTTTCTTACAAGTTAAAAAAATATTTTGCAAATTTGAGAAAATTAAAAATAAAATTACTTAATAGGGTATAAAGTATATGATACCTTGGGAACGGTCATCAAGTTCTCTGACTGTATTGAGAAGCCTCTGAAGCTCAGCTGGTAAAGTGCTTGCATCTATTTTACAATTATAAATGTATTACATATTCAATCTGTTACTCAATAGAAATGATAAAGTTCCAAACTTTATTCAAGAAAATGAAATTAAATGAACTTACATTCCAAGTAGTCATCAACATAAACCCCAGTTCTTGCAATTGCCATGTTTTTTAATTGGATAAGATTTCATCATTATACTATTATTAGGGCTTATATATATAGACACAATTGAAATAAACAGAGGGAGACAAATTAAGAAACAGAGCAAAACGACGCCGTTTAAAGGCTTTAAAAAATATTGGGCCTCCATTTTTATTTTACTAATAGCCTTCTTTAGAGCAGAAATATAGATATAATTATGAATGGGTTTTTGTAGGAAGCTGAAGCTATTCATTATCTACTGTTTATTTTTCTGGAAATTGTAGGTATGATAAAATTCTTGAATATGATTTTTAGGTTTTTTTTTGGGGTTTCATTTTTGTTTATTTTGATTTGTTGGTCATCCTATTGGTTTAAATTTTGATTAGGGAACTGGATTTGTTTTTTGAGATTGTTTCTGTTCTGGGTTTTTGTAGCATCTTTATTAATGAAGAATTAAAAAGACATGATTTTGATGATTGTTAACATGGTTATTTAACATTTGAGCATGTTTTAGTAGAGTTATTTATGCACACACACTGTGAACTACTGATGTATGTGCTCTATTGGTAAATCGTTGTTTTGATCATGTTCGTGAAATTCTAGCATTTGCTGTCTGCCAATGTCGATGATGAGTTTTTTTCCTTGTCAAATTAAGTGTTCAGTTTTGATTGTTTGATAAGAAGATTGAATGTTTCTGCAATGAAGTACTTTAGCTTATTCTTGTGTCTATCTTTTAGTTTAATTTACTCATATGCCACAGAGATTGGTCATGATGATAAACTTGAATGTGTGTTTATTAGTCCGTGTTATGAGTTTTAATTCTATTGAAAGTTTATGATTGTTTTGCAGAATGTAGTAAAGGTCCTACATTTGTTGTGATTAATTATCTATGGTGACTCAACTTCAAGGATTTATGGTTCCCAATTCAAATCTACTTCGCGGGTCATTCTCTAATGCTCTGTTTCATTACTTCCCTCGTGAATCCACTCCCCAGTTTCACAAGGTAGTTCTAATCTTTTATCTTCTGTTCTTTTTCTGGAAACAAATTTCATCTTTTTAATTTTTGTTGGAACCCTCGACTTCTTATGACCAAAGAGGAGATGGCTATTTGCTAGGTTAAAAAGCTTGAGAATTAAATCTTATTCATTATTTAAAATATCTATCTTACCTTGTCTTAGTAAAGGGTTCCAGATTTTTCTTGAACTCCAGTGATATTGTTAATTTTTGCAGTATTTATGTGGGAATATTGGTAGATTAAGTGAAGCTGCATTTGGTAGCGCTGCAACTTCCCCAATTTTTGAAGATGATTCTTTTGTTGAAGAAAATGGGACAAATATAGTTAATATGGGTTGTATTTCTGAGGGACGTGAATCCTTCGAGTTCAATAAAAAGAACAAAATTGTTGCAAATCATCAAACTTATCTCTGGCTCTTAGATGGATATGTAAAGTCTGGGTCTTTGCCAGATTTAAAGAAGCTTCATGGAAAAATTTTGAAATCTGGTTTTGGTGGGGATCATGATATATTTAGCAGGCTTATTGATGCCTACGCAGCGGCTAATGATGTTGAAGGTGCAGTTCAGGTTTTTGATGATTTGCTGTGTAAAGGTGTGTCATCTTGGAATAAGTTAATGGTAGCACTATCTGGGAAGAAGCTGACTCCTCAAGTTTTGGGTGCTTTTACCAGAATGCTGGCGGAAAATGTTAATCCAGATGAAAGTACATTTGCATGTATCTTACGGGGTAAAGTTGATTTTCAATATGTTAAGCAAATTCACAGTAAAGCTATTCGATATGGTCTAGGTACATGTACAATTCTTTGTAATCCATTAATTGACTTGTATTCCAAGAATGGGTTTTTAGAGACTGCCAAAAATGTTTTCAAAAGTATGGATTTGAAGGATAATGTCTCTTGGGTGGCTATGATATCTGGTTTCTCTCAAAGTGGACAAGAAAAAGAAGGTATCCTCTTGTTCTGCGAGATGCATAAGTCGGGAATTTTCCCTACTCCTTACGTTTTCTCCAGTGTTATAAGTGCCTGTACTAAGATACAGCTATTTAAGCTTGGTGAACAGCTTCATGCCCTTGTCTGTAAATGGGGCCTTTCATCAGAAACTTTTGTGTGTAATGCTTTTGTCACTTTGTATTCTCGTTCTGGAAACTTGATGATGGCTGAGCAGATTTTCAGAAATATGCAAAGAAGGGATGGGGTTTCATACAACTCACTCATATCAGGGCTTGCACAACGCGGATTTAGTGAAAGATCTCTCCAATTATACAAGGCAATGCAGCTTGATCATTTAAAACCCGACTGTGTTACAATTGCAAGCCTCTTGAGTGCCTGTGCATCAGTTGGTTCTCTTTCTAAGGGAATGCAACTGCACTCATATGCAATAAAAGCAGGAATGTCTTCGGATATCATTATTGAAGGTTCCCTGCTGGACCTTTATGTCAAATGTTCAGATGTCAAAACAGCGCATGAATTCTTCCTTATGACTCAGACAGAAAATGTTGTTCTGTGGAATGTGATGCTTGTCGCTTACGGGCAGATGGGTGATTTAGCTGAGTCATTTAGTTTGTTCTCGCAGATGCAGATTGAGGGATTGTGTCCAAATCAATATACATACCCTAGTATATTGAGGACCTGTACTTATGTAGGAGCCCTGGATCTAGGGGAGCAGATTCACACACAAGTAGTAAAGACTGGTTTTCAGCCAAATGTTTATGTTTGTAGTGTGCTTATAGATATGTATGCCAAGCATGGAAGACTAGATACTGCCCTGAAAATTCTTACAAGACTCAGTGAAAAAGATGTTGTTTCTTGGACAGCTATGATCGCCGGATTTGCTCAGCATAATATGTATGCTGAAGCGCTTAAGCTTTTTGAAGAAATGCTAGACCACGGCATTCAATCAGATAACATAGGATTTTCAAGTGCAATTAGTGCTTGTGCTGGAATAAAAGCTGTTAACCAAGGAAGACAAATTCATGCTCAATCAATTGTATCTGGCTACTCGCTTGATCTTTCTATTGGCAATGCACTTGTTAGTCTATATGCCAGGTGTGGCAGGAAAGAGGATGCATATTTGGCATTTGACAAAATTGATGAGAAAGATAACATCACATGGAATGGATTGATATCAGGATTTTCACAGAGTGGACACTGTGAAGAAGCATTGCAGGTCTTTTCACTAATGAATCAATCTGGGCTGGAAGTTAATATGTTCACATATGGGTCTGCAGTTAGTGCAGCTGCTAACACAGCAAACATAAAACAAGGGATGCAAATTCATAGTCGTATAATTAAAACTGGTTATAGTGCTGAAACTGAGGCATCAAACGTTCTGATTACTTTGTACGCAAAGTGTGGTAGCCTTGATGATGCCAAAAGAGAATTCTTAGATCTGCCTGAGAAAAATGAGATTTCATGGAATGCAATGATTACAGGATATTCTCAACATGGACGTGGTACTGAAGCATTAGAACTCTTTGAGGAGATGAAACGGCTTGGGTTTATGCCAAACTATGTTACCTATGTGAGTGTGTTATCAGCTTGTAGTCATGTGGGTTTGGTAGACGAGGGGCTTAATTACTTTAAAGCTATGAGCGAAGAACATAACCTAGAGCCGAAACCAGAACATTATGTTTGTGTTGTAGATATTTTGGGGAGATCTGGTTTTCTAGGACGTGCAAGGAAATTTATAGAGGAAATGCCTATTGAACCAGATGCAATGGCTTGGAGGACTCTGCTAAGTGCTTGTACGGCTCATAAGAATATTGAAATCGGGGAATTTGCTGCTCGTCATCTTTTAGAATTAGAACCTGAAGACTCTGCAACCTATGTGCTTCTTTCAAATATGTATGCAGTTTCCGGGAAATGGGATTATAGGGACCATACAAGACAGTTGATGAAAAATAGAGGAGTAAAGAAGGAGCCTGGTCGTAGCTGGATTGAGGTCAAGAACTTGGTTCATGCATTTTTTGTTGGTGATAGACTCCATCCATTAGCAGATAAAATATATGAACATTTAGACGATCTAAACAAACGAGCTAATGCAGTTGGTTATGTACAAGACCGTATTAGCCTTTGGAATGATACAGAGCAGGGACAGAAGGACCCAACAACATACATTCACAGTGAGAAGCTTGCTATTACTTTTGGACTTTTGAGCTTGTCTGATACTATCCCCTTACGGGTAATGAAGAATCTTCGGGTCTGTAATGATTGCCATAATTGGATTAAGTGTGTGTCGAAGGTCACAAATCGTTCTATTATAGTTCGAGATTCATACAGATTCCATCATTTTGAGGATGGTGGCTGCTCATGTAAAGATTACTGGTAATTCGAAGTCATGAAATGATCTGGGTTGATAAGCATTAAGCAGTGAAACCTTGGATTTTGATGGGCCGGCATCTTCTGGCAAGATTTAATTGGATTATGTCCCTAAATTCCCTCAAAGGCACCAAGATGGTAATTTCTGAATCTGTCAGCTGTTCATCCAATACGTATAACACTATTACTTTCCTTTCAAATATGAAAGACTTGAGTATCATTTCTCAGGTCTGTTGCAATCCATTTTTCTTCTATTGTGTGTGTTTGGATCACATACTCTTTTGACATGATTTCCTCCCTCAATATCAAGTTAATTGCTTAGTTTTCTACTATAAAATCTAGAATACATTACTTTGGGTGATCTAGTACTGATAAGTAATAAGATTGTTCGTTTTCTAATATTTTTAATATTTTAATGATTATATCTTATTAAAACCTTAACCTAAAGTCTGCAGATAATGCAATAGTTTACTTAAGTCTTTACCGAAGGATTCTGATGTATGGACAGAGGTTTTGCGCTGAAGTGTGATTTGGATGTGAAGTTTCGAAAATTACACTCCTACTATGGGTAATGTTATCTTTCCTTTAGCTTGATAAAATTTGCTATTGTATGCCAGTTTCCACTGTATGACATCGTACAATTGATTTTTGACATTGTGTATCACTTTTTAAAATTTCAATGTGAATATCCACTGAATTTATTATTTAATTAGTGAATAATTAGTAATTTAGTATGATTGTTTAGTTGGCAATAATTTGAAAGCGAATTCATCTGTATGTTAAAATCTTTTATTGTTTTCAGGTAGTTGTGTTTATCAGTGGCGTTGATACTTTGCTACTGAAACAATAGGAAGTGTCCTTGTAGTTCTGATTGCCAAACAGGTAACTCAACATTGTCAGCAAGTTTAGGTCACCAACTATATATTTTGTATTAATGACCTAACTCACTTGTCAAACATTGTCGATGAACGTATGACAGCTTGGAAAAAATGCCAAAGCTGAAGAAACATAGGTTGAGGAGCTCAGCAGTCGGCTGCAGAATCAGGTGTCAAGGTTATAGTCGCAGTGCAGCTGTTGGGGAGATGGCACTGCGTTTCTGTGAGAGTTCCAAGTATATCTTTGTGAACGTAGGTCTCTGATGGAAGAATAATAGCCGATTCAAATCATATGATCTCATGTCTAATGGCAAAAGGTACTTGAGGGCACGGTAAGGGTTACAATATTAGGAGTAAATTAAGACCTTGGTGCATCAAATTTAAACAGTGTGGACTACATGGTGGTGTAATTTTCAAATGAAGAAAATGCAGCGCACAAGACAAATAAGGTGATATGCTTGCATATCCGATAAACAGCTCCACTAGTTGAAGGGTGAAGTGGGTTGGATGAGATCTTTATTTGGTGGCTAAGTAATAAAAGTTAAGTTCAACCAGGTCCTATCACGGGCTAAAATTAAACAGTTGAATTTTTTTTATGGGGGAGGCCAATTTGGTAGGTCACGCGGAATGCCTGACATTACTACACTTTTTGAGTCCTTTTATCTTGTGAACAAATGAACTAGAGCTCATTGGTTCTCTGTCTTGCCTTAAAGCCAGAAACAATCATAAAAGTATTATATCTAAGATTAATTAATTTATAAGTTAAGAATATATGCATTTTTAATTTATAAGTAACTTGATTTAATTTTCTTAGGAAAGCATTTGAAAACTTGCATTTCATTTTAAAGGAGAAATTTCAAATGACATGATTCGAGTTGTCATTTCAAATTCTCATATTTATACTAATATTTGGATGTCATAGATTTTAAATGAAATCCAAATACAAATTTCCGAACAGCTTATTAAGTAACTTGTAAGTTGCAGCCAAACAGGCCCATTAATTTATTAGTTTTTTTGACTTAATTTGAAATTTTAAAATATGTAGTACTAGAAATAGAATCTTACATAGAATTAATTATCAAATAGGTCACTTATTGGATCCAAATGTTTCAAATAAGTCACTATTACAAACTCAAATAAGTCACTCATTTAAAAATTTATATCAAAAATATCACTTTATCGTTAGTCGAAATTTTTAAAAATATTATATATTGAGTTTCACACATTTTTTATGAATGATAATACATCCAAATGAAAGGCTCTGAATTTTAGATAATATTGTTAGATTTTTAAAATTTTATCAACTATTTATTTTTAATTTTTTGATCGTTTTATTTGATGTAAACAAAAATAAATAGTAAATAAATTTTTAAAAATCTAAAAATATTATCTAAAATACTATAATTCAAAATCTTTCATTTGAATGTAATATTATTCATAAAAAATGTGTGAAACTCAATATATAATACTTTTAATAATTTCGACTAACGATAGAGTGATATTTTGATACAAATTTTAAAATTACAAATTTTAAAATTAGTGACTCCTTTTGGTTGCAGTAATTGAGCTACTTGATAATTAATCCATCATAGATATAACTAGGGTGGGTTATAGAAGATCATTAATTAGCACTCACCAAAAATATGTAAAATAATTTATTTATAACCTAGAAGCATCTCCAATGGTGTTAACTATAATTAGTTGACTAAATTGGACCTGTAAGATAATATATAAAATTTGTTGAACGGTAGGATATTGTACTTCGATGATATTGGTTAGTTATATTTTAAAAATAGTATGTTATTAAAATTTTATGTTTTTATAAATAAAATATATTACTTCAATATTGCAACAAATGATTAGAAATCTTTTTACAGATTTCTTACAGGTCTGTAATGGTTCAACAAATATAGCAAATATTAAGATGTTAGCTATATTTATAAATAAATGGAATGTACCGTTGGAGAATGATTTTTTTTATATAATCTCTATATTTTTTATTTATAATATGTATTAATGATTTTTAGTTAGGTGTAATATATAGTTAGAGATGCTCTAATACACAAAGTTAATTTTTAAATTTGTTATATAAAAAATGATGATCCAGCCAAACAAATATTTTTATCGAATTTCTTATAATTTTTAGAGATAATCACTAAAATATCACTTTTTGTCCTAGTCTACCCACCAGATAAGTTAAATCGTGCAACTTGTTTGTTGTATTGCAAAAATGAGGTGATGCGCATTTCTGTCATGCCTATTAGGGGATAATATGCATTTTTTCGATGTGTATCAGTGATAAGTAATATATAGATGCGTATTAGGGGATAATATGTATTTTTTCGATGTGTATCACCGTTAATGCGACAAATCAAATTGTGCATCACCCGGATATCGCAAACGAAACTGCATGTTCAGACAAAATTGCGCATTACTGAATACTGCAAACAAAACTGCATGTTCGATAGGTATTTTGGATCAAAATTTTGAATAATGCTAGGCATGGTTATGAAAATAAAAAAAATATGCCACAATTTTTGTGCATATTATAATCCAACATATTATATAGTATCTTTAGGCGTGCTTGGTGAAACAACGGGGTCTAACTATAATCATAGTTTGTTGATTGAAGAAAATAATATTATGTATAGAAATTATCAAAAATATTATTTTATCTAATTTTTTTTGTAATTTTACGATTTTTTTTAAAAAATTGTAAAAATACGGTTTATAACCAAAAGCAACTATATATGCAACTTAACTGAAAAAGTTCAAAAAAAAATTTAGTTGCAATTGAGATTGTATCGGGTTATATTTGAGCTTGTATCTGGTTGAATGCTGTCGGTTGCAAAATCTTATTTTTGCAAAAATAATTGTAAAATCGTATTTTTACACATTAAAATTAAAAAAAAAGATCGTATTTTTGCAAAAAAAAAATGTATGTTTTAAAAAAATCTAATGTTCTAAAAATCGGACAATTAATAGATTAATCGGGATTCAGAAGGATTTCGTCTCGATTAATCGAAAATCGGGTCAAGGTGCATTCTTTTAAAAAATATATCAAAAGTCGGCTAATTCAGTTAAAAATCGGTCAGTTCCGGTCAAAAATTCAAAATAATAATTAATATTTAATAATAGTGTATTGACTTATATTGACTATCATATCCCCCTAAATCCTAATATTTAATAATTGAACAAGTTTCTTCAATTAAATTACTCTTATTCATCCATCACAATCTCCTTTGCTTGATTTTCTATATAATTAATTTTAGCAAATTACGAAGTTATATCTTATTTATATATATTAGTCAGTGTTCCAGAAATCGCTAGGCATGCCAGGGCGGTGAGGTACCTTCGAGAGATTAATCGGCAAGTCGGAGATTAATCGGACCGATTAATCGGAACATTAATCGGAAGAATATAAATATTATTTTTAATTTTTATAATTATATAATGATCAATATGTCAAATATTTGTTTGAAAAAAGAAATTAGAATGATATTAAACAATATCTACACATTTGACATGCGTTATATACTAATTATTGAGTTTACAATATTAACTATATTTTAATTCACACTTTTAAATTAATTATAATATGTTAATTTTATATTTTAAGTGAGGAAGTAAATATATTTGATTACTTGTTACTTATTACCAATACTTTATATTAGAAATTGACATGATATTGTGTGAAATTATGAAATTAATGAATTAAATTATTAAAAGGTAAAAAAAATATTTTTTTTAATTATTTTCCGCCTAGACTGCCTAGGACCGATTTTTGACCGCCTAGCCCGCCTAATCCCGATTTTGACCCGATTTTTTGAAAAAACGCCTAAATCACCGCCTAGGTCCGAGTCGGGGCGTTTTACCACCGCCTAGTGCCTAGGCGCCGCCTAGGCGGCCGCCTAGGCGGCCGCCTAGACCGATTTTTAGAACACTGATATTAGTCAGTAACTTTCGAACTACTAAATAGTTAGTATTAATTATTATGCATAAATCAACTATCTAAAAAAGGTATAAAACACTTAAATATCAAGTATGAACTAATAAAAAGTGATATTATTTTTGTAATATTTATGAAAGGTTAATGAAATTTAAATAGAATTATTTTATTATTTAATTAATAAATTATTTTTGATTAATACTCTGATAAATTGATCCGATTAATCACTCTGATTAATCACTAAAAGATATCTTTACCAAACAATATGACTTCTAGAACACCTCTAATATATATAATATATAACAGGAAAGAAATCAACATGAGAAGGAAAATGTTGTAAAATATTTTAAGAGATACTCGCCTTATTTTAACAAAGGTACGAGTCTATATGATTATGTTACAGATATGGAGAAATGCTTAAATCGAATGAAAATTTGTGTCTGTGATGAGTGTGCAATTCTACCCTGGACTCCGGGAGATCTAGGTGTATCTACAAATGGAGGGTTAAAGATTAGGAGTATAATTAATGGCCTAGAAGGATTTAGGATATATTTAGTAACTTAACTCCACAATTGATGCTATATTCATTGGAGATAATTACTAGAATCAGGGTGCAAATATCTAAATTGTATGTTCATAATCATCAATTAATCTATTAATATTAATATATATAATGATGAAAACTTTGTACACTATTTTAATAAAAGATATATACATGCATTGATTTGGATGTGATGAGTTCTGTTTTTTATCTCTTCTCTCCATCAAAGAGTGGAGAGAAGAGAGAATCTAATAAGAAAAGAGCTGGTTTTCGTTATACGATGGGAAACTGCATCCAAAGGCCTCATGATATAGCCATTGATGATGTTCCAACCGTTACCGCGCAGCCATCTCACCCTCCTGGTAATATTATACCTATGTCTGTGTTTCTCTCTATATATATGCTAGTGATCAAATAGAAATTTATCACTATTTTTCGTTAATGTCTTGTATCTGTTTTTAAGCAAATCACTATGTTTATAGAGTTTTGTTTGTGTTGGATGACATCATTAAAAGTGGTACAATCTGATTATGGATATTGCATTTAATCTAACAATGAAGGACATGACCTTGTTGATGAGGCTGGAGATTCTGACCAAATGGTCAAGATGGAACTGCGTGTGTGCTAATTTATTAGTATCTTTGAATGATCTCGTTAAAAGAAACACATTCTTGGTAGATGGAGGGAGAGTTCTCTAATCACGAACAGCAGAACTTATTTAGGGGGTCAGATTTTAATAATCTGGAATGAAGAATAGCCATGTACTACTACATATACATAGATAATTAGACATTTGATTGTTTGTGGTATAACTAGCCAGAGTTTGCACGTTGTATACACTGAATCAGTTTTTGGTTTCCAGGGACGGTAGAAAATTCTGAATGTACTAGTCATCCTTTGCCTACGCCATCTAAACCTTTAGCGGCTTCCAACAAGAATGATAAAACCCGAGTTTTGCCTATTCCAAGGCCTGAGAGTGAAATATTATCTTCTCCGCATTTGAAATCCTTTACATATACTGAACTCAGTAATGCCACTAGAAACTTTCGAAGTGACTGTCTTCTTGGAGAAGGTGGTTTCGGTGATGTGTACATGGGGTGGTTAGACGAGGAAGCACTTACTGCTGCCAAGCCTGGAACAGGAATGGTAGTTGCTGTAAAGAAGCTCAAGCCTGAAGGGTTCCAAGGTCATAAAGAGTGGTTGGTGGGTTTTTGCCTAAATTAATTTCTTCTATTCTCACTTTTGTGTATCATTAACTAATGACTAGATTTTTGCAGAGTGAGATAAATTATCTTGGCCAACTCAATCATGAAAATTTGGTCAAGCTCATTGGCTTTTGCTTGGACGGTGATCACCGATTGCTGGTCTATGAATACATGTCTAAAGGATCCTTAGAGAATCATCTATTTGCAAGTAAGTTAACTAATTCACCAAATTATTTACCTCTAGCACTTTAAAATTTATTTTCATCATTAACAAATTAATGTTTGCTAATCTGTACATATGTCACCTCTTCTGTCTGAAATTCATCAAAAAGAATTATAGGATGTTTTTTGTGTGCACCTAAAAGATACTTGTGTTTGTCAATCAACAGTGTGAGGATTACAATTGATTTATACAGAAAAGGGATTAAGAAGGAACAAATAAGCATATATTAAGGTGTTTGGCATACAAATGTTATGATCAGTGTAGACACCCCGACCAAAATACATTCACCGGAAGATAGACTTGTTTTAAGCTATACAAAAATACTTGTAAAACGAAGATATCTGTTGCTCCAGATGGCTTAATCAATTATTTCTAGCACCGTAATATTTGTTATTTTGTGATTATGGCACCTTTCCAGTCTAAATTCATCAAGGGCAATTCTCTGACATGGGGGTGCATGCCAAGGAAGACATTATTTGTGAAATTTTACACATTCTATGAAAGGGATAAAGGTAAATGTACAACAGACATATCAGATTTGTGAATAATTTAGACATAAAAGGTGTTAGAGGTACAAACGAGCAAGCATTAGGGTGATGGGATACAAATTACATGTTACCGAGCTAGAAATATAATTGATTAAACATTAAGTTACAAGTGGTATATTACATAGTTCTCTAACTTTAGTACTAGCAGATAGCATTTGATGAATAAGTAAATACGGTACCACATATCTACCAGAAGAGAGACATATTTTTAAGCTACACATGTATGAATGTTTTGTTAAGTTTAAATCTGTCTAATTTTCAGGGAGTGGAAGACCTCTGTCATGGGATATAAGATTAAAAGTTGCAATTGAGAGTGCTCGTGGTCTTTGTTTCCTGCATCAATCTGACCCTCAGATTATTTTCCGTGATTTTAAGGCTTCCAATATTTTGCTAGATTCGGTATGCTAAGTACAATATTACTTTCGTTTTTAGTGGTCTCTTGCATCCTATATTTCCCTTCAAATATTAATCTGGCTTACTTTATATAGTCCTATTTCACCTCAGAAGTGAAATCAATATTCATTGAAGGTCCTATAAAAGATGTGATGTGATGTTCTGTTCTGTTGGATAATAATCCTATTAATCAGATTAATAATATGTAACTAATGCAGGAATTTAATGCAAAGCTTTCAGATTTTGGATTGGTGAAAGCTGGTCCAACAGGTGATATGACTCATGTAACCACCCGAGTCTTCGGTACAGAAGGTTATGCAGCCCCAGAGTATTGTGCCACAGGTCTACTTTTCTGTTTGCATTATAACTAAGTCATGTCATTAATAGCAATTAGCAAATAACCGCGTAAAGGTTATGCAGCCCCATAATATTGTGCCACAGGTCTACTTTTTTGCTTGCATTTTAACTAAGTCACAGCCCCATAAGAGCAAAGCCAATGGTGTGCTAAATATAAGTGTAGCTATTGCTATAATTTAACATGAAAAAAGTACATTTTGGTGCTAAAATAGCACCATGTCTCCAATGGTTTGTTCTAAATCTTGTTTTAAATTTAAATAACTTCCAAAATATACTACACTTTTGATTACAAATTTACCTACCTTCCAAGTACCTCACACTTTTAATTTCCTATTTCATCCATTTCTCCTCTTTTTTTAACTTTTTGATGAGTTGGCAATTATAGAACAATGCTATATTTTGTGCTAAATTTAGCACAAACTATAGCATTGTGCTATTTTAGCACAAAATTTAGCACACCATTGGATTGAGATTTTTTACTTTTTGTTCTATATTTTAGCTATAGCACAAGATATAGCACATCACTGGACAACCCCGTAATAGTTATACTTGCAGAAGATAACATCCATCTTTGGTTAGTATCCTTTGTGAAGGGATAGATCGTGATCTCATCAAATTCTATGAAGTTCACGCTTAGACTTCAGCTACAGAATCTTAAGTTCTTTGGGATCAGAGTCCACAAATTTAGTTATAGGTGTATTATCTTAATTCATTAGAATCCATCCCTAAGATTTCATCAAAGTCCCTACTTTGGGGGCTAAATGTATTAATATTGCAATTAAAAACTTTTCTAATTCAATAGTTCAAAATTTTGAAAATTTGCCTAGAGTCATTGTCTATGCTCAATTGTACTATTTTAAACGTTCATCGTCGCTTGTCATAACATAAAATATAATGAAAGATAGTTTAATGTAAAATTGAGACCTCGTAGAACTTTTGCAATATACAGTATACTATATTACCACACACTAATGCATTTATCTTCTTGGTGTTATGATTGGGACTTTTCTTACCCTTTTCATTAAGCATAGAAATGTTCATGTAAATATCATTTTCTTATATTACATCCTGGTAATCTCATTTTGTTATAAGCCCAAGCTTGCCCAACTCCATTGCTTTCTCTAGTTAGGAATTGATCCTCATGTCAGTATTTCTTAATCTTTTCCAATGCTTTTATTTATTTTGTTAAACAGGTCGGCTCACTACAAGGTGTGACGTCTATAGTTTCGGAATAGTGTTGCTGGAACTCCTAACAGGACGTTTTGCTGTCGATAGAAGTAGAGCTGGTCCAGAGCAGAAACTGGTAGACTGGGTAAGGCCACAGCTACCCGACAAGCGCAAGCTATTTCGAATCATGGACTCGAAGTTAGAGGGTCAGTATTCCCGGAGAGGAGCTTATGTGGCTGCAAATCTTGCATTACAATGTGCTCATATTGAACCCAAATATCGCCCACAAATGTCAGAAGTGGTGTATATTTTAGATAAGATCCCACATATGAAACGCTCTCTTTCACGGTCATCTTCGATTGACAGCAGCGATGAAGCATCTGACCCCCTCTCGCTGTCTGAGGCCACATTATATAAACATTCTCATGCAAGGTCTCAACGTGATGCAAGGTCTCAACATTCAAAAGTATCTCCTTGCCCAAGTCACCAAACAGAAAAATTGCCAAAAGGAACTCCATTACCAGCTCAACGTACAATGTCAACCAGATCAGACGGGGCTGTCTTCACGCGAAGATAAATAAGAGTTTGTTGATGATAAAATTTGTAGTTTTACAATGTAGATTTGACCTCTTCTCATCAATCTATTACTTAAAAATTTAAACCCCATTTTACCCAAATGGCTTATGCGGATTGTAAAAAGTTGAAGAGTTGATCTACAAGTAATAGGGCTATTCTTACTCCTCATAATTGTCTCGATTATCTTTACTCCTTATGTTCGATAGAATATTGTATAGTGTAAATTTCAATTCAAAATTTACCTTCTCTATTTGAAGATGATCTTTAGTAAAAGATCAAACTTTAGATAGCCAGGAACTATGGCTTAGCCTGCCTCTCCAATCTCAAATTATTGGTACATATATGTGTGCAACGTGAACCACCTTAGTTGTCATATTCTGTTATAACTAACTCTTGTCTTGTAGATAGATAGTGTGCTAATCTATACATACATGTATATATAGCTTAACCTTGAGCATTTGTAAATAATCTTCATCAGATCATTTCAATACAATTCTCTAAGCTTCTTGATCACAGATTGTAACACAAATAGACAATAAGATATATATAGCTTAACGATGAAATAGCTCTCAGACGTAGGGGTGTTCATGGGTCGGGTTGGCCGGGTTGGAGGCGTTTTTACGATCCAATCCAATTAAATCGGTTTGAAAATTTTCGACCCAACCCGTAAAATATAAAATCGTAAACCAACCCTACCCGTCGTACATCGGTTTGGGTCGGGTTGGGTTGGTTTGAACGGATTGAATGATTATATAAAAAAAAAAGTTTCAATGCCATATATAATTGATAATTTCGAATAGTAGAACTTACGATTATAGCATTATTCTTTAAATCTGATTAAATTGAAATTTTAGTAATGTATATCATGTCGTAAATCATATACACATACACAAAATATAACTATAAATGAAAATAATTATATTGTATAATGTACAATTGCATATAATATATAAATTATATTTAAATTATCGAACGAGACTTAAGTTAAATCGGGTTGGGTTGGGTTGGCCGAAAAAAACTTGAACCCGTACCCAACCCATTTAATGCAGTTTGAAATTTTTTTAACCCAACCATGGATCGGGTTTTTTTAAAACGGTTTAATCGGCCTAAAAGAGGGTTGAGTTGGGTCGGTTTAATCGGGTTGACAAACCCATGAACACCCCTACTCAGACGTGCTAAACTTTTCTTAATATGCTTAATTTTTATTTAAGTAACTGGAATCTGCGCAAAATAGCAGATTCATCATTTCAATTATTTATTCAATTGCACAAACATACAAAGAAGCTCAAATATAACCACCATTAGCACAAAACATGCCAATAAGCTCAAACAAAACCACCATTAGCACAAAACATACAAAGAAGCTCAAACATAACCACCATTAACTCTAACAACTTGACCATTAACCCACCCTCCTTCCTCACTAACCAAAAACCCGACCACCGGAGCCACATCCTCCACTTCCCCTAACCGTCCCAACGGACACTCCGCGATAGTTCTCTCCACCATTTCCTTCGTCTTCCCTGCATAAAACATCTCCGTCGCAATCGGCCCCGGAGCCACACAATTCACCGTGATCCCCTTCCCTTTCATCTCCTTCGCCATGATTTTCACCATCGCCTCCACCGCCGCTTTCGACGCCGCATACGCCCCGAACCCCGGCTTCAATCCACCAACCATCGATGACGTCATACACACAATTCTCCCGCCAAAACTCAACCGTTTGGCGGCCTCTTTGCAACAGAGGAACGCGCCACGTGTATTGACACGAAACGTGTGGTCGAAGTCATCTAAGCTAGTGTTGAGTACAGAAGAGTAAGTGGAGTCGAGGACGCCAGCTGAGTTGACTAGGATGTGGATAGGCGAGTTGAAGGATGACTCGGCCGTGTCGAAGAGGTGGATGACTTGGAGCGGGTCGGAGATGTCGGCTTGGACTGCGACGGCGCGTGGAGATGAGGAGGATGAGTTGATTTGAGTCGTGAGGAGATTTGCTTGAGTTGAGTTGGAAGTGTAATTGATGATGAGTTTGGCACCGAGTGAGGCGAGGTGGAGTGAGATGGCTCGCCCGATTCCTCGGGAGCCGCCGGTAACGATTGCGACTCGGTCTTGGAGCTTGAGGGGAGATGGTGGAGGAGGTTGTGTGGCGCTTGCTTCTGCCATGGATCTACAAAGTGAAGATAACGAAATTTCTATTTTTCTATCCTCTCATCTAGGTCAGTAGGCCCAAGCCAGTCCCAATAAATAAAGCATAATAAAGCATTTCCATTTTGGGAAGTACAAAATTGATTCCCATGATCGTGTCAGGAGTCCTTGAATTAATATTTTGATATTTATGTTGTCACGATATTTCGTACTCGGTCCGGCCCTCCCAGCTGTTATCGTTTCTGATAGGGTATCCGACACGCATTTTAAGATAAATAAAAAATATAACTCTATAATTTTTTTAAAAAAAATTCTTTTTCTGAATAAAAGTTTAAACATTCTATTTTTATTCAGAAAAAGAAAATTTTTAAAATAAATTATAAAACTATACTTTATATTTATCTTAAAATACGTGTCAGACACTCTATCAGAAACGATAACAACCGGGAGGGACGGAGGGAGTACATGTTTAAACTTTTATTCAGATTTTTTTTTTAAAAGGTTATAGAACTATACTTTTTATTTATCTTAAAATGCGTGTCGGACACTATCTCAGAAACGATAACAATTGACCGGGACTGAGGGAGTAATTATTTTATACTCCCTCTGTCCTTAAATACTTTTCCCATTTGTATCGGACACGTTTGCCAATGCATGTTTTTAATTGTTAATATCTTCAATTTCGTATTAGTATTGAATATAAAATTTCACTGTATTAAAATACTCGTAAGCATGAATATAACAAGATTACTCATGACTATGTTTGATCTTATAGATTAACCGTAAATAAATAGTCAATCATTTAACGTGAACAGTGACAAAAGTCAAAATGGGAAACGTATTGTGGTAAGGAGGGGGTATTGATTTTGGGTTACCTACTATTAGTCTGAACATTCAATTTTCAATGAATAATATTTTGTTCATTTTTTGTTTCTTGTTATTTTTATTTTTTGTTAATTAGGTGTTTGTATTACTTTGGTGAATAGTTTATTATTTTTGATGTGTATTGATTAATTTACTTGATAACATATTTGTTGAGAACATGTATTCAACGGTTTATTGATTAATTTATTGGTTGATGTTGTTTTCGTTAAGAGAGTTTTTTAATTTATATGGAGATGTCAAATAACATGCTAAACTTCAAGGACTAAAACTAAAGAAAGATGAAACAATGACAACATATTGGCACTAAACCAGTGGCATATGAAGTAGAGGATATATGCAACAAAAATATGTGGCAACAGATTTTTGGATAATACAAATTGAATTCAACATTTCTGCCGAACAACCATGACATTACACACATGACTTATACTTACAAAAACGTAATTAACATACATACATATAATTATATAGTATAACATTATACCAGATTTTTAACTGCTAATTTACTGATCAATGGCACTGTTGATTAAAGCACAATGTGGAGTAAAGCCACTCTTCGATGGCCACGGATTGTTGATCGGATTCGAACCCAGATATCAATTTCATTTGTGTAAATTTAAGTTTAATGCAACTACTTCTAGGTTACTTTCTTCGTTTTCATCGTCTATATCCTCATCAAATGATGATTTTAAGCTCAAGGAAGAAGATGTTAATAGTGGTGATGACAGCTACTGTAATGTTGGTTATGATCTGTTTTTCGATGATCGGGATTATGTTCGAGACGAATTGTCTTGTTTTCGAGGTTTGGTCTTGGATGTCTCTTACAGGTTTGTAGTGATTGTGTATTTCTTATCCTCTCATTTTTTGATTTATATTTGCTATGTTTATAATGTTTGTTGTTTCAGGCCTATAAATGTTGTCTGCTGGAAACGTGCCATCTGTTTGGAGTTTATGGACAAGGTTCAATTTGTTATCTGTGTATTAACTTCAATTACCTTTGCTATTAGTAAATGTGTCAAGTTACAGATACTCCACTTGTTGGTTTTTATGATATTACTTGATTTCTACGATTACTGTCTATATGTTTTATTTTGAGCAAATTATTGTCCTAATTTACACTTTACACTGAATTGATCATTAATAATCTTGTACAATAGAGAACTCGTAGTAATATTGATTGCTTGATAGGGATTTGTCCTCGGTTATAATCTTTGTGATATTCAATATTTAAATCTGGACTGCTTTTCTTTCCTGTTCTGTTGCATATACTTGGGAGAATACGCTAATATTTTTAGTTGAAGTAAAGGTTTTGTGTTTTACAGGCTGATGTTCTGGAATATTATGACCGGACCGTCAATTCTCCTAGCGGATCCTTCTTTATACCTGCAGTTTTAAGGGTATTCACTGCTATAACACTACACAACCACCACTACTTTAACTGCTTTTGTTCACTCGATTTCTATATGTCAAATTTTCTGATTTTTTCTAATCCTCATGGCATCTGTAATGAAGAATAATATTTTAAATGATACTGGTTGGTTTCTTCTTCCAGGTACCACATCTGTTGCAAGCTGTCAAGAGAAGAAGAATAAGAAGTACCCTCAGTCGTAAAAATATCCTTGCTCGGGACAGTTTTACTTGTCAGTAAGTAGTCTTCACATACTATCATTTTTAATTATTGTGAACATGGCAACTTTATCATGTGCTGTCTTTGTTTGTCTCTTTTCTATTCAACTTATAGAAAATTTCAGAACTTATGTGGTTAATTCGACAATCATTACATATGACACTATAGAAATTCTCAGTTGTCTAGAATCTGTAAGAAGCTTCTCGAATTACCAAATTACTTACAAACCTTCTTGGATGTGCAGAAGAATTTCCTGTACCCAACCGATTGCCATATTTTGCACTAGTTTCTCTTCAAGAAACTCCGCTTCTCATATTTTACTTGTTGAACAAACTTGTACGTTTTCCTGTTTTCCATTTAGTTGAGAGGATAAATCTTGCAGCGACGCGTGCTTATCATCACATACTCTTCCTGTTTGTAAGGCGGACTATGACCGTATTATTTCCTTGATATATTTATCTCTTCTTTCTTTCTATTTCCTTGATAGAAAGGTATAGTTTCCTGTGTTCAAATAAGTTGATAATAAATTTTGCAAAGATCTGTTGCTCTAGGATCATATACTAATATCTCTTTTCAGGAGCCACTATAAATTAGTTTTTTAAAATTTTCCTCTACTGCCTGTTCTTTTAACATATTTAAGTGTCTTGTTTTAATTTTTTGGTTACTTTTATATGAAAGATTTTGGTATCCCGAATTAGGTGAAAACAAAAAGAAGTATAGTATATAGAGATTACAAATAGATAGATTTTAAGGGGAATCAGGCAACTTATAGAGTGATTAAGAGGCAGATGATAGTGGAAATTTTTGGAGAGAGATATAACGAAACCTCATTATTTGAGATTACTATGAACTGGCTAATATAAAGTAATTATAAACTGCAATTCTTTCTATCAGATAGGGACACTATTCCTTCTATAAGAGCTGGTCAGCTGTAGTAATGTAGCTTGGTCTGACAAATTCTTTGCTCGTGCAGGTTCTATTATATTATATAGCATTATAGATCATTATACTCTCTTATTTCATGTGACACCTCTTTGAAACAGGTACTGTTCTTCGAGTGAAAACCTGACAATCGACCATGTAGTTCCAACTGCGAGAGGTGGGGAATGGACTTGGGAAAACCTGGTATGTCAATGTAGTATCTATCCATAAAACGTGTTTTGTTCCATATTTTTAAGCTTTTAATAGCTATCTTGATGAATAAATTAATATGTCTATAATGCTGGTCATCTAGTTTATCCTTCCATCAACCTTCTAAAATAATAGGAAACTGCCCACTTTTAAGTTTTTGTGGATGGACAAAACTGATCTTTTAACAGAAAAAGGCACTTGCAATATTTTTGCACAATATTGTGTTTGTAGATTCTAAAAAAATTAGTCATTAATGTGACATATGATACTGAATTCTTCATTACCATTTCATCATTATCATTTTTATAAAGTCTTATCACCCATGTCTTTTGGCTGACAGGTTACTGCATGTTCCCGTTGCAACAATAGAAAAGGTCAAAAGATTTTAGAGGAAGCAAACATGAAACTGAATAAGATTCCCAAGGTGATAATTAGTTTTCCTTAACAGTAAAATCATCAAAACTTTATTTATCTGCCTGTATTAAATTTTTGAAACCTTAAAGAAGTAGGACATCCAGGTTGACCAACAGAGAGTATTTGCTGCGATGAATTTAGATTTGAGTGATGCCACAGTGTGGCAGTACATAAGAAGGTTATAGATGTAGGACACTAGTTGAACCCTTTCCATGTTTATAATTAAGGGTGACAAACTGACAATAAATTTAGCAATTTTGGTCAAATTGTAGTCTCTTTTTCACCTTGCAGATGTACACATGTTACTCATATGGGAGACCTATGTTATCTACTTAATACTAATTTATTTTTATCAACGATCATACTAAATTTTTTATATCAGTACAAAAACTAGTGGGTACTATAGAAAATTCTGATAGCAACTTTACACAGATTACTGATTATTATGGGCTGGTATCATGCAGTCTGTTTTGCTTTCGAGACTGCATAAATCTATTCGAAATATGATATAAGAAACTCCCTTTTCTTCTTCAAATTAAAAACGAACGTTAAATTCTACAGGTGAAGAGAAATATCTTGAGGGACTAGCCCAGCGAATAGCGATATGACATGTTCAACTATAGTATGAAATAAGTTATATTCTTATAAATAAGATTAAAGTGAAGTCAAGATAAAACATAAATTTGGTACCCGAGAACAAATTGTCGTGGTTTTTTTTGTTTTTCTACAGTAGTAAATAAATATATTTCAACCATCTTTTGGGACATTCATCTGCTTGACATTTATAGATATATTGAAGAACTAGGTGTGGTATAGATTCCATGTCTAGAAAATAAAGTCACTGCTGTCATTTATAAACATGGACATCTAGGTTTTCCAGTTTTTATACTGTAAGTTGCAAGCAGAAGATTTGGGGTTTAAGCCGTCATATATATATATAAAGTATAATAATGTAATGAGTTGATTAGCAATAAGTATAATCATCCTGCCTTCTTTTGTTTTTTCAGGCGCCGAAAGACTACGACATAATTGCCATTCCCTTGACATACAGTGCGATACAGATGCTGAAAATAAGAAAGGAAACGCCAGAAGAGTGGCAAGAATACCTAGCATAGCCATCATCATGTTAACAAATCAACACAGGGTCATGTGTACATTTTCGTATTACATATAGAGTAACTTTAAGACTTAGTATCATCTGAGCATCTTACTTTTATTACATGCTGTTCCATGTTTTAAAAGAGCTAATTGTATAATTTGGTTTAAGGATTTGATGTCTAATTTCTAATGGTTTGACATGTATATAAAGTTGTACTAATATTAACTTCTTTTTTTTGTATATATTCAAGTGGCTTTACCTTTTACACTTATTTAAAGAACTCGGTAATTCTTTTAGATATTATGTTTGTTCGAAGACTGATCTTTTTAGTTCCCTGGAATTCTTAAGCATAAGTAAATTAAATGATTCTAATGAGCTTTTCACTTTCCCAATTATGGTGATATTTAATTTCAGGCTCTATCGCCTTCCCTCTTTTTTGGAACATCTTCAAGTAACTTTCCAGAATGTTCTGAATCTTCTGGTACGTGTTCACTGTACGAGCTGTGTGTTCATTAATCCATCTTTGTGCATGATAATATTTATTTACTAGATATCTCCAATTTTATGTGTGTGGCTAAATTTCCATTTTCATATCAGGCTTTCACTCTGTTATCAAGTAATACATGTACAACACGTTCTCTATTTGTTAAATTTACCGGCTTTTAATCTTTGATGATCTTGTAATTGATCCTAAAAAATTACAGCTGTTGTTTTTAGATATTTAATAGACGATTTTTTTACCATTATAATTGCATCGCGGATCATAGAAACAGTTCTGTTTGACATTAACTTACACTTGTGACTTGTGAGCCTCCCGGTAAGGTTGCCATATTATTCCTTTTATTACTTTGTTTATCGAAGTTTTTTTAATATAGAAACAGCATCTAAGTAAGACCCTCGTGAAGGATAATCCCTTGAGAATTTTCGTATCAGGCAGCAATAAAGATAGAGGCTCCATTGTTTTAGCTGCTCTGTGATTTTCATTTTAAATAGTAAATAGAGAAATCGCTTTTATGAAATGTATGGAAATGGTCTGGCATAAAAAGTTGTTCAGTTTATATATACTTAATTATTATATTGAACTGTAAGGTTTTGATTATTTTCGGTCGCAGGAAATATGTGTTGCTGGCTATTAGGTTTCCCACAAACTTATTTAACCATAGATATATTTACCTCGATATAATACTCCAGTTCTTTTGCATATATATTTTTTTAACATATAATTATATTCTTCCAACTTTGAAGTGGGATATACTTTGTAGGTTTGTGTAGACATGTAATGACTTTGATAAGTATGCTGGCTCGAGTTGTACTACATATAAATTACATGTGATGTCAATGACTTCTTTTATTCTAGACCTGTCTGCTGTCTGGTTCTTTATCAAATGACTGCTTGCAATCACAGGAGCACCTGAAATAATTAGGCAGTTGCTATCGAGATAAGTTACTTTATTACAAAGACCAAAACTATTAAACCAAATAACTGTCCGCCTGAAAACTAAACTTTTGCCATCAGTGGTTTAAACTTATTTTAAAATTTAAAATCATAAATTCAAGCCACTCTTTACATGACATATAGCACCAAAGCATTGTGTGTGTAAGGGATATATTTGGCTTTATTGTTTATCAAGCGATATAGTTTTCTCATAGTTGAATGTGTCTAAAATTGAGATGTTCCAATTGACTCCATTTTATAGACATTAGGCCCTTATCATCTATAGATTAGAAGCTTAGGGTGGTTTAGTGGTGTTTTATTGTCTACAAACTAATGGGAACCATTGACGTACATTATATGCACAACGTCATATGTTTCTATACTTAAAGCACTTTTCGAAAGTCTTTAAATACTAGTTTCCTTTCCTCATATTTTTTCTTTATTATCTAGTGATCTTTAACTAGGAACGAAAAGATGTAAAACAATGATATTGGAGTACGTTTGGAATATGGATGATTGAGAAGCATGGCAGTTTGATCCCTGAAGTGAATAATATAAAGCGGGTTTGTAACCTAGTGTCAATAGCTTACAAGTGTCTGTTCTAGGGAGTCTTCCAGAGTGAAATTAGCTTGATATTTACTTAGAATTTCTTGTGATTAGATAGAGTAGTTGGTGATTGAATTATGCTCGATCTAGATTGTTATTCTGCTAAGTTGTTTAAGGATGTTTTCTAATCTTTTAATCTTGATATATTCTTATTTTTATGTCTTAAATTTCATAGGGACACAACTTGTTTGACGGAAAATGCTCCAACCAATTGAAGAACTTGAACCTGTGATTGAAATAGCTAGAATCATTTATATTTTTTTGAGTACAATCTCACTTATTAGTACTATGTTGGTTTTAGTTGTCTTGTTATGTTAATAAATATAATTTAGTTTGTTTTCAGGTGAACCGTTAGTCACGGTTCTAACCCCAATGATTCAATCGAATGATATTCTCTCATGTACTAGTGACTGCACGCTATTAAAGGAGATCAGTAGTTCTTCCTTAGTTTCACCACTGATTTGCTAAAATTATTTCTAGGCAGTTGACAGTTATTGTCTAGTCTGTGGCCTTTTATGGACATTATGTGTACTTATTTCAGTACAGAGCATCAAGCTTAAATTACCGATATTGCTGGATAATTTAACCATGGAAAATTATGTATTAGCCCTGTAGTCTTATTGGAGTATATAATTTTATGGATTTCATAATGGTGTAATATATCCGAAGATTGAAAGTGTCCATATAAGATTATATTCTTCGACCCTAGAACTCTAATTATAATGAAGAGATGATGAAATAAATGATGAATTTGTGTTAATACTAATCACGATTTTGCATATTTCTTCATCTATTGGGTTTTCCATAATGCTAATGTGCTCTTTGAATGGTGGTGGTAAAATTATGTATCACAACTTTAATCTTATGGAGTCGATCTTGATACTATTGCTAGCCTTTCAGGTTTTGTAGCTAACTGCGTCACCCTGAGATCCATTAGTTGGTAATTATATACATATCTATATATTAAATTCGTCAGTTCATATGCTCTGTTCAATTTCTTGCTTTCTTGATCATTCTAAATATTGATTGTTAAATCGATCTGTTTTGGGACCTGGAAACCTGATAGTAGATATGCAGATATATAAGAACAAATCCAAGGTACTGAGATTTACTCCATATGTTTTGCTCACCTTCTATGAGGTATCAACAACTTATTCATACAATAAATGCTATATTTGGTAGTTGGGGCTCATCTATCTGTTACCATAAATCTGAGAGTATTATTGCTCTTCAATATGTTATGCACAAAATTTAGTTACATTGTTTTCTTTCTTTGTTGTTAGATACATTATTGACTAAACCATGTTATGTGCTTGAACAATTCTTGGTTTCCTGTCCTTAAATCCATATAGTAGAGGTCCCAACTCCCAATTATGTATTGCCAGCTGCCTGGGACTATCATTCTTTTTGTGATAGGAATCATACATGAAGTTTAACATTATTGGAAATTTGTATCTTGCACTGACAAAAATGCACACTTGCTACTTGCTAGAAGGAAGAATGATATTTCCATAAGGATATCTTTCATAGTGAAATTCTTTTACTTTGAATCCGAAAGACCCTTACAGAAATAAAGTTTTACTGTTGTGCGTATAATATGTTCCCAAGTGCAAATCCTTTGTATGTAGTACAAACTACTTAGAAGGTTTTATATTAATAGTAGTATGGTTTTGATGTCTATGAAGAGACATATTCAGATTCTGTCAATGTGTATAAAAGAAACGCAGACTCTTACAAATGAGATTGTAAATTTGATTCTGCCGCTGATATAAAAATGAAGGTGGTTTAGACTGAGCTTAAATTCTACTGTCATTTAAAAACCGGTTCTCATTTGATTTATTTCAGTACATTAAGTAGAGATATTGATTGATTCCTCTCCTTTTGAATAGTTTTTTTAATTTGCTTTTGAAAAAAATGGATTCCTGTTGAGCTCAATCTTTACTGTCCTGATGCAGAATAGCAGAAGTAATTACCAATTTCAGAATATCATGGTTCTGGAAATTCGAGAATCTGGCACCATATCGTTAGATATTTTTTGGAATGCAATTATACTGTATGTTTTTCTACACAAAATATGTCTTGGTTTGTGTGCTTCTTACAAGGTCATGGCATTATTCTCTCCCTCACTTGTGAGGAATAGCACTTAGTGCAAGCCTGTAATACAGAAATAGAGTGGCCACTAGACTAGTGGGCCTATCAATTACTTTCTGCATTCAAAAATTTAACAACTGCTTTTACTCCGAGCAAAAGAATATAAGTATATATGTATTTAATTTAAAGTTGAAAACATATGATATACTGTTCTAGTGGAATGATTGAGAGCTCAATTACCTTAATAAGAAATAATGAATCATCAACACAGATTATGCTGTGTATGTGTGCATAAAATTATCAACAGTTTTGTTCTTGTGATGAATTAAGATAGGTGACAAATAAAAAAAAAACAGGGGTATGGGAATGTGGGATTTTTCTTTCATTGATAAATATCGATGGTATTTTGTTTTATAGCTTTTATCTACCGACAGAACAAGTCATTATAAGAACTACAAATCAGTCTAATCTCTCTCTCTCTCTCTCTCTATATTCAATTTAGAGGTTAGTGAAGGTTGTATCCTTTGATTGCGGATATGGACCTTTGTCAGAATATTTCAGTTCCCGGTGATCGATCGCCTGAATATGAACCGAAGCAACTGTTTTCTCCTTGCTCTAAGCTTGGCAGCCTGGATGATATGCTTTCCAGCAACAGTATGGTATGCTTATAAATAGTACTTCTCTATCTCTTCTTGATTGCATAGGGCTGCCACTTCCCAGTGTCACTCTTCATATGTATTTTGCTTCTGTTGTGGTTCTTATTTCTTTAAATTTTTACCTCTTCAAAAATCAAGCTATGCTTTTCTGCAGAAACTCAAGAATGTTATGTTTCTATAGTGCAAGTTTCTGCGATGCAGAATTGCAGACTATGCAGTCAGTTGCCGTAACAAGCCAAACATTACATAAAGGGTCATTAAGATTAAGACGATATTCCTTTTTTTTATTTTCTTGTTTTGCTTAAAAATGCAGGAAGGCGACATAAATTTAGAGTGGCTGTCGATATACGTCGAAGATTGTTTCTCCAGCGCTGGGAATTGCTTACCCTTTGCAGCAGTGACACCCCAAATTGTTGAAAAAACTAGCAGCAGCAACAGTGGCAGTACAATCATTCCTAAGACAGCAGAAGCAGCAGATATAAAGCCTTTGCAATTGGTGAAACCCCAAGGAAGCAGCAAGTCAAGGATCCTACATAAGTTTGTGATACCAAGCAAGGCAAGAAGCAAAAGGACCAGAGGCCCAATTGGTAACAAATCCAGAAGAATCACTAGCCAATTCACAAGCTGGTCCCATCATCTCCAAATGACAAACTCAGACCCTCCTTTGCTTGAACAAGCATATTGGTTAGCTGACAGTGAACTTATCTTGCCCAAAAAGGAGGAAACGAAAGAACTTGATAACGGAAAAATAAAACAGCTGCAGAAGCCGAAAAATGAGGAAGAAAAGGGGGTCAATAATGTGAATACTTTGATGATGGAGAAAGAAGAGGAAATCTGGGGCATCTTAGGAGACAACAATGGGCAGCAGCAGGCAAGAAGATGCACCCATTGTTTATCACAGAAGACCCCACAATGGAGAGCAGGGCCATTAGGTCCAAAGACACTGTGCAATGCATGTGGGGTGAGGTACAAGTCAGGCAGACTGCTGCCTGAATACAGGCCAGCTAAAAGTCCAACTTTTGTTAGCTATAAGCACTCCAATTCACACAAGAAAGTCTTGGAGATGAGAACCATGTCTCATCTTTCCTCCAACTCTTTCTTCCAGTAGTGTGAATGTGGTTCTCCAATCAAAGTTTTAGTCTTTTGATTAAGCCATGGAAAGAATTTGAGTTTATCAAGCATGTGACTAGTATTGAGGAACCGTAATATTTTATTGAATGGAAGTCTTTAGGTTTCTTCTTTGTAGTTCTTTCTCTTGTTTGGTTTCAGGTTTGTCAGTGTTTACTGCTTGGTAAGAATACAGTTGATGAATGACGAAATAGTAATAGGCCTGTGGAAATATCTTTCTTTGTTAAAATTGAACGGATTGAGAGTTTCCAGCAGCTTAAACATGTTACATGACTACTCATCAGCAGAGAAGTGAAACCCGAGTACTTCAATGTTTGGAACACACAGTGCCTTGCTATCATCATAACATACACTAGTGACTAGATGCACATAATTTTGTGTCTAACTAAAAATAAAAGGAAAACTTTTAGTTACGGAATAAAAATTATTGAAAAGATAAAACTACCCCCATGTCAGCACAATAATATAAAGCAAATGAAAACAATGAGAGCATTTATGTCTCTTTAGCTCTTCTAAAAATTCTCTATAAATCTCCCATTCAACCGATTAATTTCCTACAAAATATTTAACTCATTCGATCTCTGAAATTCGATTACTTTTTATGAATTTTTCTTTATTGGATATATAATTATTTATTAAATTTAAAATACTCTATTAATTTAAATATGAATATGTATATAAATTATGATATAATAAATACAAATTTGTTAATAAATAACTTAAATTATGATAATAATATAATTTAATATTATAATACATCCGATTTTTATTCCGATTAATCCTTTCGATTAATTCCCGATTTTCAATTAATCCTAAATCGGTAACTCGACCGTTCTTCTCCGATTTTCGATTTTTACAACACTACTCTTTAGTAACTTTTTACCCTGAAAGTTAAATTTCTGCTATGTAAATAACACAACCCTAAATAAAGGAAAATTTTATTTAGTGGAATTGGACACGAGCGCTCTCTCACTTTGCATAATTTTATTTTTTTTTCTTGGTGCTACATATTACACCAACACCAGTGACTAGTCACACATATGACTTGCAAATAAAAAGTTTATTTCAAATGTAAAGAAGAATTTCGAACTAAAACTCAATTTTAAATCCAAATATTTACTATAAACATATTATTAATCAATTAAAAAATGGAGTATAAATTTACAAAAATACATACACACCTGCAACAACTTTGTTTTCTTTCCAAAATATAATTTTATAAAGATTAAAATAAAACATAAATGTAAAAAAATAAAATAAATCCATTTATATTTCTTAAGTGTTAACAATATTTATTTGCATTTAGCAAAAAATATATTTATTTTCAATGTTTTGGTTTATAGCTAAACATGAAATTGCAATTTAAAAATTATTATCAAACCAATTATTCCACGATATTGTTTAATTTTCAAATATATTACTTTTTAGTTAAGAATTCTTATTTATACTATACTTGATATGGATGAAAGGTAATCGGTAAATATATAATTAATAATAAATTTATTATATCCGAAGTTGACCGGAAAGTCAATGGTCAAAGACCGTGAACGTTACGACCCAGGTCGTGGCGATCACGATCTAAGTTAGGTCATGAAGACCACGACCGAAAGTAGGTCGTGACGATCACAGCTCAATATAGGTCCTAGGTCCTGATGACCCGAGTAGGTCGAGACGCTTGACGTCAATATCCCTAAATCAGGTACGTGATAGGCCCGCCGATCTGACTTGATGACGAGGTCTACTTCAACAAAAGTATTGTCCAACATGGAAATTGATCTAAATTGGAGGCTTGTCCACCAAACCTCCCAACTGAAGTCTCACCCTATACTCAATATCTATATAAAAGGCTCTACCCCTCAACATAAAAGTACGTGGCTTGATTATTTACAACACAGAGATACGTAGGCATTTTGTGAGTATCTTTAGTCTTGAACACAAGTGTAACCATTAAAGCTAGAAACTCAACAGTTTTAGCATTAAATAGAAACGAAACCCTAATTTTTATTTGACAAGATTTGACGCCATACATGGGAAAGCAACATTAACCATGACGAGCACACGAAGTATAAATAATAATGGAACTGATGATTCAATTCCATCACAGACACTCTCATCCATGGTGGAGATCCCTTTACACTCGACATATGCCACCGTCAGAGGAGGAGCTCATGTGGGTGCAACTGAGACTCAGACTCAATAGGCGAATCCCCTAATCCAAGATCCTCTAGTATGGACGAATCCCCCTATTGTAGTTTTATAAGCGTCGAATCCACAATTCCAACTATTGCCAAGCACCGCTGAATTCTCAACCCGCTGGGTATGAGTTTTCTACTGTCGTGATCCTAGGGATTACTAATCCTCCTTACGGGATTCCCTTGTACCCTAAGATTGAAAAAAGTGGGATCTCATGTCAAAAAGAAGGATAAGGACGGACACCCCAATATATCCGTGGCTCGGTCCCAATTCTCGAAGGACGAGGCTTCCCTCGGCCTTACTTTGAGAGAGATTCAGATTTGTCGGAGGAGGAGACTGCTTCAAGGAGGAGGCGTTCTAGGAAGGAAGACTTAACTCTAAAGGAGTGTTGGGTTTTTCGTTTTGACGGATCGTCCAAAATAAAATCTAGTGGTGCAAGTCTAGTCTTACAAATCCCCGATGGGTTCATGATCGAGTACGCTTTGAACTTGAATTCCCAACAACTAACAACGAAGAAAAGTATGAACCATCGATAGCTGCTTTAGGCTTGACTAGAGCCGTGAGGGAAAAAATCTTAAAGATTGTGGAGACTCAAGGCTTGTCGTTGCCCAATCAATTGAGATTTTGTGGCCAAAGATGACACAATGGCCAAGTACCGGAGAGTCGTGAAAGGAATACTGATTTGTGGAGAGCATTTCGGGGGCAGGGCCCTCGCTCATAAGATAACCCGACTAGGATTCTACTGGCCAACAATGTTAGCTGATGCAAAGGCTTACATGAAGAAGTGTGACAGATGCCATAGGCATGCTCCTGTAGTCTAACAGCCCCCAGAGAGGCTCACGTCTATTAGCTCGCCTATCCCTTTTGTAATGTGGGGAATGAACATACTTGGTCCTTTTCTTGTAGCATTAGGGCAAAAGAAGTTCATTTTGGTCGCCACAGACTACTTCGCTAAGTGGATTGAGGCTAAAACATTAGTCAAGATAACCATCAAGCATATTACTCAATCTTTTTGGGAGAATGTGGTACACCGATTAGGAATCCCGCACATACATGTTACGGATAATGAGTGACAATTCGATAATAAAGAGTTCAAGGATTATTGTAATGACAACAACATAAAACTCTGATTCACCTCAGTTGCTCATCTACAGAAAAATGGACAGGCAGAAGTGGCTAATTGAATCATCCTTTCCAGACTTAATAACATGGTTGAATGCTCAAGGAATACTTGGGTGGATGAGTTATTACCTATACTGTAATATACATGAATTTTAGATAATAATAATAATAATAATAATAATAATAATAATAGTGATAATAATAATAATAATAATAATAATAATAATAATAAGTGAAGAATTTGATATAATTTAAAATAAGAATTATAAAATAATTTGTTTGAGTTAATAATAATTAGATTAGAAAAAAGAGTCATTCTAAAAATTTTAAATAGCCGGCACGCCTCTAAAACAAATACAAGTTATTATTTGAAACCCTAATTTTTGGAGGCTGCGGAGAGAGGCAAAGAGGAACAGCGACGACATGCTTGAGATTTTAGTTTTTGTTGCTTTACTCCTTTTCTGTACGGTTTCGACAAGAGCATGTATCATCAATATAGTTCACTGGTATTATAATTTATTAGTTATCGGGCTATATTCGATTAGTTGGCATGTTATGTAGAATATATAATTTTGATTATTTGTTATAAGTTTATGTTGATTACAATTTGTAATATTAAGATATTGAATAGTTGAATAGTTTTTGTAGTATCACAACGTGTAATCTTGTATTAGTGCCGAGAGTCTATTTAACTAATACAAGATTACACGTTGTGATACTACAAAAACAGAATAGGGTGTTATGTGTGTGTATGTATTTGCTTAGGAATAGGTGAGTAGTTATGTAGCCTTGAAGTCAAAGTGAGTAGTAAATTAATTTGCATGCAGGTTATCATGTGTCTTATTATTGTATATATCATATATATTATTTTGGTATTAAAATATTATTGTGATTTAATTTTGGTTCACTAGTGTCAATTGCATGGTCCAAGAAGATATCATATGTGTGTATTCATGTATGCTAAATTTTAATCATATTAATGCTTGTTGTAATATGTTTACTATAATATTAATATATGTCGTACTGGTGTTTTGATTAATTGTGCTAGTGTCTTGATTAACATGGTGATATTTTATATTTAATATTTTTAAGTGATTCTATTGATTCGAATACATATTTGCACATGCGCTTGGTTTTATAAAACTTAATATTTAGATTATGTTTTATATATTTATTAATTTATTATTTTAAATTAAATTGTGCATCGGTTGATTTGATAATGATTGGGCAAGTGTGTTTATGACGACTTAGTTGTATCCTGCACTTCTATTTGATGTATTAATTATATAAAAAAATGGAGGCATGTAACGTGTTAGTGTTAGCTAGATAATATTTAATAATATTAAAGTTGGTTTGCATACATAAGACTTGGAATAACACATCTAAATTAATACAGAGCTTGCTAAACTATATTGATATCTCTCTGTAATATGGGTGTATTTAAGGTTTATGTTGTAGGGTATATTCATGTTATAATATATTCTTTTTGTTGCATTTGATTGACTCTGGTCACTGGTGTAGTGGTATAGTTTATGGCATTAATTCGTTAACATTATTAATAAAAAAGGAGGTTTCCGTATAATAAGCTTAAGAGTAATATAATATATATAACTATGTATTGAATGAATATCTAAAATATTTTAATTATAAATTATAATAGGTCGGGAGCTTTAGAGCATCGTGTACGGATTCCATTAGTAGTAGAGTTTGTGATTTCGAGCTACGGATACTCTCCCCTTTTTATTCAGCGCTACTCCTCTTACATATTAAATATATCTGATTTGTTCAATTCCATATTTCATTCGTTCCATTAATATTGTTTGATCATTTTGACTTCCAAAAATAATTTTTAAAATTGATTTATAAAATTTTAAATATCGGTTTATGCGATTTTCAAAAATTATTTATGGCACCTTCTATTTTGGAAATCTGAATTACCCGTGATAGGTGATTTTAAAATTTTGCGAGAATATTTTATTTGAACCCTTAGTTATATAGGGTATACCGAGTTAATCAGATGTAGGGGTACTACAACCATGTCATTGCGGCACCAGTGACATGACACTTCCGTGACAATGTGATTGGTCACAGCGTATTCTTCTATTAGCTCTTGGGAGGAGTTTTGACCATTTTATATTTGTTCTGGATATGTGGGTGCACCCAGAGTTTGATTTATAATTTGATTCATGGTGACGTTGTATATTCCATTCACGTTATCCATTATGTTGCACGAATTAACTACCATATTATGTGTGTATTCGTATTTGTTCTGATCTCGGTATGAAATATCCTAATCCCTCGTTGTTTTAGTCATGCGTGTTTTTAAAATTATTGTTATATCCTAATTATTGTATTCGTATCTGTGATGATTGTATGATATCCTAGTATTGGCTGTGCTTATTCGTCTTATGAGCGTCGCGAACTTATAAGATAGCGTGTTAATTTTTAATGAAGCGAAAGTGAATTTAAGAATTTAGAACTTGCCATCCTAGCATAGCTTCATGTGTTATTGTTATGCATGATTCGTAGGTAATATTAACCATCTTACTTGCTCTATATAATCTTGTTGGATAACTTGTGCATTAAACCGTTATGTTGTCAAATTCTATAGACATATAGGGTCTCAATATATTGGTGTCTATTCAGCTTCTATCTCTTTTGTGAATGTCTAGTAGTATGGTATTTGTACAACGAAAGTTGGCGTTTGTCTGTTTCGTTTTATCTGATTAGTGTCATCACCATTACATGCTAAGGTTGAGAACGAAAAGGCTATTGAATGAAGTACTTAATGAAGTTAGAATCCCATATTTGTATCATATATTATTCAATTCTCTTTAATCTCTTAGTTTATGTTCTTCAGTATGATTCTCAATAGTTAATCTTAGTATAAACAACCCAATTTGTTATTCGTCTTAGATATCTAAGAGTTAGATATCTTTATCGGCAAAGTTAGAGTTATAACTCGTGAAGATACCATGCTATTAACTACACTGAGAGATGCTCAAGTAGCTGCCTTCCCTGAAGTATATCTACAGCCAATCAAGGGTATATCATACATATGTCCCACCACCAGACAATTCAGACATTTCAATATCCCCAAACATTGTGTCATGAGCAATAAGAAGCTTATCACGATCCTAGGAACTAGCTTAAAAGCTAAGAAAAATAAGAACAATGATGATATGGAAATGATAAAGCTACTGAGGAGATATCGGGAAAATGCAGAAGCCAACTTGCCCAAAACACAGTTCAACAAGGATGACTTGGATGATGATGAGCAGAAGAAGAATGATCAAAATCCTTCTAGCTCAAATCCTAGTCAGTCCAGTAAGCCATCTGGGAGCAAGGGTGGAGAGAAGAAGAATGAGGATGACAAGAAAGATGAACAAAAGAAGAGAAGAGGTGAGAGAAAGAGTAGAAAGCCTCATGATGAATCAAAAACTCAAACAACCCTAAAAATCGAAACACAACCAACTCAAACCTTAGCTCAACCTACAACATCAACTATCTCAAACATCAAACCTTCCCAAACATCTAAGCCAAAATTTCTATACAAACAAACAACCAACTCTTTCCTAAAAATTCCAATCACCTCAAGCCACACCAATCTCAAGAAAATGACAACCCTAACTTTAGCCAAGCCTTCACTAAAATTCAAGCTCAAATCTCTTGGGAGAAAACCTAAGAAAGTCAAGCCTATAAAGAAAAGAGAAGTCACTGAAAGGGCCATCTGTAATTGCTTTAAGGAATCTGACTTTCTACCTCTAAACTGGTGCACCTCAGATGAAGACCATTTCCAATATCTAGCTGAGGAAATTGTTAGAGTTTGGATTGTATCCTTGAGAGAAGTCAGAATTTATTTTGAAGATGGTACATTCACTCTTCTTAACAAAATCTTAATGGATTCTTTGGCCCCTACATAAATTAAGAGAGTGATAAGTTTGTTAAAAGGCAAGGATACTGCCACAAGGGCATGTAGATCATCTCTAGCTGAATGGTTGATTGAAAGGGAGGAAACAAAGAAAAGAGAAGAGGCTGAAGCTGAAGAAAGAAGAAGGAGGCATGATGAAGAAATAGACATGTTCATAAAAAGATCATAAGAGTTGAAAGCAAAAGGAATGAGCAGAATTTCTAAAGATGGGAGATTTCTAAACATCAGAGCTGGTGGATTCTCAAGATTCTGCCTAGAGGTTCTGGACAATGGTTATCCTAAGGCAGCAAGACAAAAACTTGTAGAAGCTCTAAGTGGAACACTTATCATAGAAGAACTTGAAATTCTTGACCATTTGTAGGATAAACTTAGAGAAGAAGCTGATGTAAGAACTGTATTTACCTGAGTCTTGTAATCATTGAACCTTGTGAATCTTAGGTTGTACAAGTTGTAATTCTATCAAGCTCTATGTATAAATTTCATCTTCCATGATTTTAAACTTGGGGTTAGTCTTGTTAACAGGCATGAATTTGTGTTAAGCAATCTTCTCACAAATTGGGGGAGATTGTTGTAAAAGATATGCATGTACTTTAACAAGACTAAGACATTTTGTCAACCCTAAGTAAGTTGTATCATTATCTTAATTTGTATTTTGTACTTGTAACACTTAAAGTCTGTAAAAATGCAAAGGAGCAGACTGTAGCCTTTTTCCTGAAAAAGTATCAAGTCTAAGGATTCTATCTGGAAGAAGATCAAGAAGATCATGCCTCAAGAGAATTTTGAAGAAGCTTGGAGTTGAATAAATCTGTTTGGAGAAAAATACTTTAAGTCAAGATCTCTACAAGTCACATATTTAATGTTATAGAGAAGTCATTTGAGAACTCCAGAATGGCTTATCGAGAAGTCAGGAAAGCTACCAGAGAACTCAGAAAGATATCGACAATCCAAATTGAAGACATGAAGATTGGAGATATCGACAAGTCATTTCTTCACTAGAGAACTCAGAGTTATCGACAAGCCTACATTCATTAGAGAACTCTGAGTTATCGATAAGTCAAGTTCCACTAGAGAACTCAGAGATATCGATAAGTTAAAATTCACTAGAGAACTCAGAGATATCGACAAGTTAAAATTCACTAGAGGACTCTGAAATTTCAACAAGTTAATTTGACTAGAGTACTCTGAGATATCGACAAGTCAAGAAACCACTAGAGAACTAGGAGTTATCGAGAAGTCAAAATGAAGATGTGAAGACTAGAGATCTCGACAAGCCTAAAATCTCTTATAGAGAACTGAAGACCTCTACAAGCCAAACTAAATATAGAGTACTAGAGATCTCGATAAGCCAATATACTTATCGAGATGTCAAGTTTTCTATAGACCTAAACTGGAGATCTCGAGGTACAATCTCAAAGTACAAAATTGCATATCAGTTCAATATCCAAGATAAACAATCAACAAACAATCCAACAGCTGGATTGGCAAGTGTACAAAAAGCAGCTTGAAGAATGTGCAAGATCAATGGCAAAGATTAACTGACAGAGGAAGATCAAAGTGAACACGGGATGTTAAAGATATGCTAAGCCAGAAATGGAAGATCTATTTTTCTATAAATAGAAATGACAAGTGACAGTTTAGAAAAGCTAATAGCATGTCTTATTACACACTGTGTAAACCAGCAGTTAACTAAGTTATAAAGTTAACACTGGTCCTTTAGTCAGTTGTAACAATTTAGATCAAATTTCTTGTAACACTCTCAAGAAGAAGCTAAGCTCTTTAACATCAAAGAGCCTAGAAATTTTGTAGCAAAACATTCTTAATTTTAATATAAAATTAAGTGAGTTTTAAAGATCCGTGTTCTTTATTTTCTGCAAGCTTAAATTCCTGTAGTAACACAATTCTACAAGATTAAATTTACTTTGTTCCACCAAGCTAAAAACATTCTAGAAAAGCCTAAAAATAGTAAAACACATTCACCCCCCTATGTGTGTTATTCATTTCCTAACAAGTGGTATCAGAGCAAAATCTGAAAGTAAACGGATTCAAGATTTTGGAAGAATGAATACACAAAAAATCAGTAGCATCAAAATTCCTACTTTTGACAAAACTAACTCCACTCTTTGGAAAAAGAAAATGATGTTGTTTATTAGGATGGCCAATCCACTCTACATTCAGATCCTCAAGAATGGACCCTTCACTCTTATGGAAAGAGTTGAGGAATCTACAGATGGAGACATGGTTATCCCAGATCATTATGCTCTAAAAAATCCTTCTGAGTATACTGAGCCTGAGAAGGAAAAAGTTTCCCTGGATAGCAGCTTGTAATTGATATTGGTTGAGTCATTTGACAATGTGATGTACAACAACACTGTCAACTGTGACACTGCCAAGCAAATATGGGAAAAGACTAAGATACTCTGTGAGGGAACTGAGGAAGTTAGATCAAATCAAAGAAGGATACTGATTTCACAGTATGAGAGTTTCATGGCTAAGCCAAAGGAAAGCATTACTGATGTATTTGAAAGATTCAATAAGCTGATAAATGACTTGCAGCTTCATGACAAATACTATGAAGCTGAAGAAGTGAATCTAAAGTTCTTGCTTACTCTCCCTGATCATTTGGAATAGAAAATCTCAGCAATCAGGGAAGGGAGAGACTTGAACAGAATAACTCTGGAAGTTCTATATGGAATTCTCAAAACATATGAACTAGAGATGATTCAAAGGCAATCTTTGAGACCTGGTCAAGGACATGTTGTGGATGGCTCAAGTGCTTTAATTGTAAATGAGAGCCAAACATCCAATGATGAACCGAGATCTCAAACTCCAGTTGCCTCAACAAGTGGGCAGAGAACAAATGATTCACATGAGCAAGTCATTCTGGAATTGGAAAAGGATGAGTTCTATACTCTTGAAGAACTGGATAAGCTAGATAAGTCAATGGCCTATTTGGCTAGAAAATTCTCTAACATTAGAGTAAAGAAGCCAAGGTACCTCAAGAGTAAAGGACAGTCTTTCAACAAAGACAACAGCTGGAAAGAAAAAGGGAAGTATAATTCTGATAGCAAAAATGGTTACAAAACTGGATCTGTTGACAGATCTAATATAAGGTGCTTCAATTGTGATGAACTAGGCCACTTTGCTACAGAATGTAGGAAACCCAAGAAGGCAAAGAAAGACATAGATTATCTTGAACTGGAAGCAAAGTATGAAGCTCTTCTGAAAAAGCAGGAAAGCAAAGCTTACATTGCAGAGGGAAATAGTTGGGATGATTCAGATAATGATAAAGATGAGGAAGTTGGAATCTATGCTCTAATGGGTTTGGAGCAAGGTGAATCATCCTCATCAAAAGCACAGACACCAACTCTACTATTGATTTAAATATGAATCAATATAAGGAAACTGTTGAAAAGATGAGCACATAATTTTTTCACATTCACACAAGCATGGTTGCTGCTAATGAAGAAGTTAGCAGATTAACAAAGATAAATGAGAAGCTTGAAAGTGAGAAGCAAGAAACTGAATTGTTGTTGGTGGAGCTAGAAGCTTTAAAACAAGAAAATGCTTATCTAAAGAACAAGCTCAAGTGTGCAAATGAAATTGAAGCAGTGCTAAGGGAAAAGCTGGAAAAGAATGAAATGAAGATGAAATCTTTCAAAAATGCATCTGAACTGGTCGGAAAGTATCATGAGAAGAATAAGCCATATGCAAACATTGCTATTGGCCTTGACTATGATGTCATGAATGACAAAAAGAAGACTATAGGTGACAAAGGGAAAACAAAGAAAACTGAGAATGCTCCAACCTTTTTGAAAGAGGTTAATGCACCTATATTCAAAGCGTGTGAATTCAACTTCAGTGAAGAAGAATTGATTATCAAGCAAGAAATTGCTGATGAAGATAAAGAGAAGAAAATTGAAGAATCCGTTCAGTCTTCCAATACTGAAGAGAAGCTTATGAACAAATAAAGTCCCAAGACTCCTGGTAAAGAAACCAAAACTAAAGATGCAAGAAAGAAAAAGAAAAATAGAAATGGGAAAATAGGGATAAACAAAAGCAATAATTTCGCTTATGTTGCAAATGCTCCTAGAAAGAAGTGTGAAAAATGTGGCTATGCAAATCATCTAATTCACCTTTGTAAAAAGGTTGTTAGCAAGCAAGCTGAAGGAACTTGCAAATACAATGAAGCAAATTCAAATGATCCCTATTCATTCTGTGACAAGTTTGACTGCATTCCTTGCAACTTGAAAGTAATGAAGAGTTGCCACAAACTGAGAGTAGAAACTACCCAACGCTGCTTGGGTTTCCAAACACACTTAAGACTCATTATGTGCAGGGCATAGGGTGGAGAGTCATATGGATCATAAAAAGTGGAAGTTCCAGACATATGACAGGTGGTAAAGCCCTGCTATCATAATTTAAGAGAGAGGTTGGCCCTTTGGTGACATTTGGAGACAACAGTAAAGGATTCACAATGGGATATGGCAAAATTGTTTCTGGAAATATTGTCTTTGATGATGTAGTACTGGTAGCTGGTCTTGAAGTGAATCTTCTCAGAGTTGGAAAATTTGCAAACTAAGGTCTTAAGTCTAATTCAACAAAGAAGAATGCACTGTTATCAGCAAGAAAACTGGTAAAGTTGTTCTGAAAGAAGGAAAGGAAGCTTGTCTATTACAGATTTTGACTCAACAAATAAGGATTGTGTTTGTTGCTTCTACACCAAGGCATCTGAAGAAGTAAACAAGATCTGACATAAGAATCCGTCTCACTTGAATTTTAAGGAAATTAACACTTTGTCAAAAAGGAGTTGGTAAGAGACATGCCTAAGCTGGAGTTTGCTCAAGTTGAAGTTTGTGAAGTCTATTAGAATAAAAAAAATAAAGAAACTGTTAGGTCACACAACAATATAGAAGGGGGTTGAATATAATGTTTATATAATCAAATCGATTTAAAACACAAGTATGTAACAATAATCAAGTGTATTCAATATAATAAGCTCTATGACAAAGTAGGTTAAAATACTCACTCAGTGATGAACAATATCACTAAGAGCTGCTAGGTTATAATGTATAATATTCTCATGAATGATAACACTTATAGTGTAAACCCTAAGCTGTGTTTATATAGTACACAGTTATAAGATATCTTCTAATTGATATGGAATATAATTATGTCTCCTAAAATATATCAATCAAATTTTATCTTCTACAAGTCTTCTAGCTGTCCAACTCTTCATGCATATTTTCTTTTGTTTTAGTCCAGATCCTCTCCTGTAAATCAGCCGCATTCCTTATCTGGAGTACCCGCACTTAAGTCCTAATATAAATCCTGACGACCTTAAGTTCCGATATAAGCTCTGACTTCAATAAGTTCTAACTCCAGTAAGTTCCAATAAGTCCTGTTGTTAAGTTCTGAAACTAAACACAACAGATTAGACATGACATCACAAATATATCTAACAATCTCCCCAACTTGTAAATTATGAAAAATATACAAGTTAATAGATTTGATGATGTCAAAAACATTTAAGTACAAATGCAATGAGAGTTTATTTAGACAACTAACTACAACTTACACTCCTTGTAGCTTTTACCAATCTTACTGAGTCAATCTGAATTCAAAGTGATTCTTGACAAAGTTTGATATCAGCTTCTCTTCTGCATTCCTCAGAACTTGAGCTATTGTAACCTTGACTTGCTTCATTTCTTCATCTTGATTTCCAATCTGGTAGATTGCAGTCCTCAGTGCTGAGATGTGGTTTCTTTCCAATCCATCACCAAGTCTAATTACTCTTGGATGAGATGAGTCTTCATTATAGCACAAACATTTCTCTTTCAGAATAACTTCAAGTTTACTAGAATCCTTCTTTATTGGAATTTCACTTCCATCATCTTCAACTAAATTTGGAACAAATTCTGTAACCCGTGATCCAGAGATTCTGGATTTATTCCTTATGATCTTCATGATGAAATTTGACCATCTTCTAGTAATCTCAGACTTGATCTTCAAAAGATAATAAAAGAATTGTAGTTCTTTCAGAGATTTGTTCAACACGTCTGATTCTGACATTCTGTATGTTCTTCCATCTTCAAGAAACATAATCAGCTTTTCTTTGACATTACTCTTATCATGAGCATCCAGTACCACTTGAACAGATATAACCTTGTCAAGGTGCTTCTGTGTAACTTCCTCAAGTGGTTTGTCAGTTAATAAGAATGGATCTCTAGTAAGTACTTCAACTTCTGTCTTGATCTTGGCTTCTTCAGAACCTAATCCAGCTATGTCTCTTGCTTCTCTGGCTTTCAATCCAACAGTCATGAAATCAGATACAGTTGACTTTTCTTAGGATCTGATGGATTAAAATTTTCCACAGGAGTTTTCTCTTATCAATAACTGTCATTTTGTTCAAATCAACTTGAGCTTTGTCAGAGGTTGATGACTTGATGATTTGATCAGGATTAGCTATTTCTTCTGTAGCTTGCTGTTCTTCACTATGAACAACTTGAGCTTTGTCAGAGGTTGTCTTAGATTCTTCTGTTATCTTTCATCTTTTCAGAGTTTGAACAGTTTCATCTTCAACAGCTGTATCATCAAAAACTTGAACTATTTTGCACACATGTTTCATCAGGATTTGTGGAATCTTCATCTCCTGTGTCTTTGTTGGTTCATCAATCTTTCCTTTCCCTTTTTCCTTGGGATCAATTTCAACTTGTGATCTTGTCTTGGGCTTTGAAGCCTCAGAAGTTTCCTTGATCACAATGCCTTTTGCCTTAGGCCTTGGAGGTTTTTTTCCATTTGAAGCTTTAGATTTAAGATTTGTCTTCTCAGCTGCAAATCTAGCTTCTTCCTCCTTGAGAGTCTCTACATCCATTCCAGAATTATGCTTGAGAAATAATCTTCTAGCAATTTCTACATCAAGTGTTTGAATCTTGGGATCTTTATAATAGACTGTAGTCTCCCTTCCCTTAAGCTTCAAAGTTTGCAAAAACTTCTGAGAGTTTTGACTTCCTCCTTGAATGAGAATATCGGAACTTGATATCAGAATTTGATCATCAGAACTTGCTTTCAGAACTTGAGCATTCTCAGCTTCAGAACTTGTATTCTTCTGTGTAGAAGATTTGCTAGAGTCAGAAAATAGTTTCCTTGAAGAAACTTTGCTGCTTTGACCTTGACCTTTTCCCTTACTAGGGTTTCCCTGGTCATCTTCTTTATCATCCTTCTTCTTCAGTACTTGACTAGTAGAGCATTTGGACTTAACTACATTTTCCCCCTTTTTAGCATCATCTGGTAGGAGTAGAGAGAGAAGAAGTTCTACTGAAGATTGGATTTCATTCAGTTGAGTCTGTTGAAAGGCTTGATTCTGCAGGACCTCAGTCAGTTGGGCCTGTTGCTTTTCTTGAACTTTCTCAATAGCCTCTACTTTTTCATGAATAGGTATGATAAACCTGTTCTTGTCTAGCTTTAGCATGAGGTCCAGCTTATCAACATTTTCCTGTAGTTTATCAACCTTGGCATGAATAATGAAGTGTTGACCTTGAAGGCTTTTAGTACTGAGAGCTGTGACTTTAAGTTGAGCTTCGAAATCAGAATTTGTCAACAACTCATCAGATTTTGCAATATATTCTGACAGAACTTTGGAGCTGGGAATGAAGTCAGATTCATTCCACTTCTTGGTCCACTCAACTCCTCTGTGAGTTCCCATGGAACAGGAGCATCTTTTTCTACTAACTTTTTAAGAAGTGCCTCCTTTCCAAGAATTTGAGCTGGAGTATTTACTGGAGCTGACTCTCCAGAACTTACAAGAAACTCATAATCTTCTGACAACACAAGTGTGTGTGTGGCTGTAGGAGATTCTGGTACAACTTCATCTGTTTCCACATCCAGAATTGGTGTGTTAGGAACTTCAGCATTTAGTGGAGAAACAGGTGGAGTTGTCTCCTTTTCTGGTGCTTCCAGATACAATACAGTTGGTATGTTCAGTACCAACACATACACAAAAGAACTAGGATGGCTTTATTTCACAAATTCTGATATTATGGCTTTATTTCCAGTCATATGTCCTGAATATCCACTGTCCAGAACTAGGATGTTTTTCCTGTTTCCCTGCAATCACAAAGACCACTATTGGTTAGTTTTAAGGACCCAGACTTGCTTGGATCCTTTGGCCTTTTTAAGTTTGTTAGCATTTGCAGCGGATTTAGTTTTAGAGTTTATGCTAAAATGCTTCTTATCAGACTTTATGTCAGAACTTACACTAGAAGGAATTACACTAACTTTCTTTAAAGAAGGTTTTATTTGATAATAATCATAGTACAAACTATGATATTCCTTACAACTATAAATAGAATGCCATAAACTATCACAACGAAAACAAGGATTTTGTGGTTTAAACCTAACGGACTGACTCTTAACTCCTTATCTAGGAGGTAAAGAGTTTATATCTTTATTTTTCCTGCAAAAAGAAGCAAGATGGTTAGAGTTTCCACAATTATAGCATTTCTTTCTAGGAGCATTAGGAACAGGCATATAATTATTATTTTTATTCACACCTTCCTTTCCATTCCTATTTTTCCTAGCTTCCTTTACCTTGTTCACATTTCTAATCTCTTTCAGCTTATGCTTAAGCTGCTTCTTTGTCACTAAACCTATGTTTACTTCTGCTGGTTTATCCTGTTTTAATTTGTCATAAGTTGACTTTTCTTTGACTTCTGTTTTAGAGTCTATCAACTTTTCAGATTTTGACTTATCAGAATTTGACACAAACTTGACAGGATTAATTTTAGGCTTTTCAGCTTTCTTTGTAAAGTTTGGTTTAGATGACACAGTTTACTTTTCTTCTTTATCATCTAGGTAACCTAGACCTTCTTTCTAATTTCCATTTTCTAAGATTTTTTGAGTTGTTCTTCCAGAGTTAGTCCAAGTTTTGATTATCTCCTTTTCCTTTTCCAATTCAGATTTAAAAGATTTATTCAATTTTAGCACTTCATCTCTAACATACAAAGCCTCATCTCTTTCTTTCTGAGTTTGATGGAACATAACTAACTCTTTTTCTAAATACTCATTTCTGTTTCTAAGAGCAAGACTTTCAGATGTTAATCTTTCATTTGTTAAAGTCTGATCTCTAAAACTAATGAACACGATTTTAAGATATAATCTTAGCTCATAAATATCATCAGTATGATAAGAGTTGATTGAGGTACCTTTAATTCAGCATCATCAGAACTGGTATCAAAGGTAAATCCTGTTAAATTTGTTGCAAAAACAAATTTGTTGCAAAAACAAAGGTAAATCCTATTAAATTTGTTGCAAAAACTGTTGTGTCTGATTCTGAAAAGATGAAAGACTCTAAAACATAAGTCAAAGAAAAGTCAACTTCTGACAAATTAAAACAGGATAAACCAGCTGAAGTAAACATAGGCTTAATGACTAAGAAGCAGCTTAAGTAAAAGCTGAAAGAGATTAAAAATATGAACAAGGTAAATAAAGCTAGGAAAAATAGGAATGGAAATGAAGGTATGAATAAAAATAATAATTATATGCCTGATCCTAATGCTCCTAGAAAGAAATGCTATAATTGTGGAAACTCTAACCATCTTTCTTCTTTTTGAATGAAAAATAAAGATATAAACTCATTACCTTCTAAATCAGGAGTTAAGAGTCAGTCTGTTAGATTTAAACCACAAAATTCTTGTTTCCATTGTGGTAGTTTATGGCATTCTATTTATACTTGTAAGGAATATCATAGTTTGTACTATGATTATTATGAAATAAAACCTTCTTTAAAGAAAGTTAGTGTAATTCCTTCTAGTGTAAATTCTGATGCAAAGTATGATATAAAGTCTGATAAAAAGCATGTTAGCATAAACTCTGAAACTAAATCCACTGTAAATGCTAACAAGCTTAATAAGGCCAAAGGATCCAAGCAAGTCTGGGTCATTAAAACTAATCAATAGTGGTCATTGTGATTGCAGGGCAACAGAAAAAACATCCTGGTTCTGGATAATGGATGTTCAGGACATATGACTAGAAATAAAGCCCTGCTATCAGATTTTGTGGAGAAAGCTGGCCCAGGAGTTTCTTATGGAGATGGTAACATGGGAAAGACTCTGAGATATGGCAATATCAATCTTGGGAATGTCATAACTGATTTAATAGCTCTTTATCTCAGGACTTAAACACAATCTGCTAAGTATGAGTCAAATCTGTGACAGAGGTTATCATGTGGATTTATTTGAAGAACACTGTGAAGTTGTAAGTAATTTTACAGGAAAAGTGGTTCTGAAAGGTTACAGACATGGTAACATATATGAAGCCAGACTTTCAAAAAATTCTAATGGTTCTGCAATCTGTCTGTTAAGCAGAACATCAATTGAAGAAAGCTGGAATTGGTACAAGAGATTCTCTTATTTAAATTTCAACAACATAAATGAGCTAGTAAAGAAAGATCTTGTGAGAGGACTGCCAAAATCAATATTTGCTCCTGATGGTCTTTGTGACTCATGTCAAAAGGAAAAACAAAGAAAATCTTCATTCAAGAGCAAAACTGAATCCTCAATTCTTGAGCCTTATCACTTACTGCATGTTGATCTATTTGGTCCAGTCAATGTCATGTCTATTGTAAAAAAAAATATGCTATGGTTATAGTGGATGAGTTCACAAGATACACTTGGGTGTATTTCTTACAAAAGAAGAATGAAACTGCATCAACTCTAACTGATCATGTCAAACAGCTGGATAAGTTAGTCAAAGATTCTGTTAAAATAATAAGAAGTGATAATGGCACTGGGTTCAAGAATTCAATCATGGAAGAGTTCTGCAAAGAGCATGGAATAAAGCAGGAATTTTCTGCACCTGAAACTCCACAGCAGAATGGAGTTGTAGAGAGGAAGAACATGACTCTTATTGAAACTGCACGAACTATGCTTGATGAAGCAAAGCTACCAACCTATTTTTGGGCTGAAGCTGTGCAGACTGCTCGTTTTACACAGAGTACAACACTCACAAACAAGCATGGAAAATCACCATATGAGATGGTGAAGAAAAAGAAGCCAAATCTGAAATACTTTCATGTATTTGGATGCAAGTGTTTTGTTCTGAAGACTCATCCTGAACAGCTGCCAAAATTTGATCTAAAAGCTGACACTACGCCATAGATGGCCTATCGCAATGGTTTAATCATATGTGTTACAAAATTATGTTACCTTAGCTATGCTCATCTTAACCTACCGTAACGTAATATTTTTTATGTTACCATAGCCTTTGTAACATGTTAGTATAGCTTCAAAGTGTTACATACGGTAACATGTGGAAATTTATGTAACAATAGGGTGTTCATAGATAAAAAAGTAACTTTTTACCAAAAAATAAATAAATATTATTATTTGACTTGAAAATTAATCAATTTTGATAATTTAATTTAAATAATAATATTAATATTAGCTAAGAATGATAAAATAGTTTTTTTGTTAAATTTTGTTAACTATACTAATTAGTAACTGATAATTTTTATTAATAAAAAAATTGAACACTCTTTAAATTTAAAAGTTTATTAAAAAATAAAAATAAAAAATAAAAATGAAATTAGGGACAGTTTTTTGAACTCTCGTTGGGCTCCTGTTGGACTCGGATCAGGCGGGTTCAAAATTTTGAGAGAGCGGGCTCAAAATTTTGGAGAAGCATCTCTCTCAGTCTAAAAATATCTAAACATCTAAACATCTCCCATAGTAGCTCTATCACATTCTAAAAATCTCCCTCTCTGTTACTCTCAGATTTTAACTGAACTGAATTATAGATTAGCAATCTAAAATTTAGGGCTTTGTTCAATCGCCCTATCAATTTAGGGCTTCACTGCAAAAGGATTCAACCGGGTCATCTTGTTTTACATTCATGTTTCTCAACACAATTGGTTTGGGGCTTCACTGATATCGGGTCTTCTTGTTCTACAATCGGTTCTTTTTCTACAATCGGGTTTCTCAGTTAGGGTTTTTATATAAAGGTATTTTTCTAAATTGGATTTTTGCAATTAGGGTTTTTGTGTGTTATTGGCTTTTATATGTTTATATGAGTTTTTCTCTGTTTATTTGTTTGTAGATGCTTGCGGAGATTGTCTCGTCTAGGTCTGCACTTTCAGTTAAGGAACGATTTATTTATTTATATGTTTTTCTTGATTTTTGGGATTTTTTTTGAAGTTTTGATTGAATCTTGCGATAATTTTTGAGATATAGACTGATTCTAGTTTTTTAATCTAGTGATTTTTGTACCTTTTCTAATAGTACTGATTGGTATGAGTATTTGGTGTAGCTATTTATCTATCAATCATTTATCTATCTTTTGACTAATATAGTAGCAGTGATGTACTTCTAGAATACAGAAAAGCTTGTGTGGTATGATCTTGAAAAGAATAATGTCAGGAAGGTTAGGATGTATGGGATTCCTGTCGAGTGTAATTCATTTGTATACACTGAGAATCTCCTAAAGCTCACAATGGATAAGCCACTGCTGCATAAGTCTACAGAACAGAAGCCATCCAAAGACAAACAAGATAAGAATTAAACTGAGAGAAAGTAAAAAATGTGCAGTTTTTGCTATTTATCGGTTTTATCACCTTACAGTTACTTTAGATATATGTGGTTTCTTGCATAGAATCACTATCAACAACACAAAATGGTTTTGTTTGACGAGGGATGCTTGTCATTTCCAAGAATTTATGTAGAAGTTAAGGTAGTAGATAACATATTATTCATGTATTAATTTATATATCTTTGATTTAAAGTTGTGTATAAGTTGACTCTTATTTCGGGTTTTCATTGATCTTATGACGGTGTTGTCCTTTGTTGTTAGAAGTAATACTATACTAGAACAATTAATGAATCAGATGAGTTGTAAATGTACATGCAACTAACACGCCAGCTTTGTGTTTCTCTCTGTTGAGAGTGTGGGTATAACCTAGTAATTTGTTAATTTCTACTGCTGCGGCTAAGAAGAGCGAAGTACTGATTTTTTCTTTACGATCCCATATGGAATGCTGGTTGCTTGCGGAGGGATCATTGGATTTATCAAGAAAGGAAGCACTGCATCTCTTGGCAGAGGTCTTGAAACTGGTCGATTGCTCATTTTAGTTGGATATTTGAGTCTCAATGCTTTTCATAAGCGAGCTAATTCCTTTTTCGTTTTCATTCTTGAGACTGGTAATCTACATTTTTATTGTTTTCTTCTTTATACATATTTATGCTGTCACATTTAAAATGATACTTTCTATTATTTCTATGTATTTATGAACATGCTATTTTCTTTTTGTAATGGATTAAGAATGAAATTAATAATGGTATATACCAAATATTGGTACTGAATAAGAATAATAGGTTTGCTAAAAACTTCTTTCGCTCCAAACATACCAGTATAGAAGAGATAATGTATTTAAACTTCAGAATTGAATAATTTCGATAATTGAATAAAATTCTCTTTGAATGTTAGTTATCGATGTTTAAGTGTACATACGGGCTGGTGGGATTTATAGTCCCCACTAAACCGAAAAATAAAAAAATAATAATAATCATATTACGGTATATAGATATAATTTTTGCCCCCACTAGGGAATTTTTTTTTATAAAAGATGTTTGACTTGTATGTTTTTAATTTATTTTAGTGCCCTGCCCCTGAGTTAAGGTTTTCTAGCTCTGCCATTGCTTTTTGAGTATAGATTCTTGTGGATCTATTAGTTAGCACATATTTAGATGCTGTTTAGGAAGATCAGGGAAAATAAACATGTGTTTAGCATGGCAAATACTTGTTTTTGATATTTTTATTTAAGGATTTCAGTCCAGATCATGCCTTATAGCATACCTTCTTAGCTGTATTTATTAGTACATCACTTAAAAATAGAGATTGAAAGTGTATTACATAAGATGTACATATGCAGAAGTTGCAAGTAACCCTTGTAAAGCTCGGTATGGGTTATATATGAATGTATTAGGCATGTGAAGAATACAGAACCTAAGTTTGTACACCTTTCTTTACTTATGTTTAGATTGTAGAATATTATTACAGAAGTAATGCAAAGTTTTGACTGGTGATAATTTTGTAAATTTGAATTGATTATGAAATTAGCAGCGCTGAATTTAATGCCTACTGGTATTCATACGCAGTTTGTGCTGCGACGCTTACATGGATCATGGTGAAACGTTATGCTGAAACATCAAAAATAATGCCAGCCGGGATTGTTGCAGGGATCAGGTAATTTATATCTTCACATCTGCAATTTGTTCATTTAAATTTGCAATTGAATCTGTATAAGATTTTGTTGAATTTACTTATGTGAGGGGTTTCTTAGCACCAGAACAGTCAGTTAATATACATTTTTTGGTCATGGATGCGAAATTCATTTTTAGAGGTTGTCGGCCTTTTTTGACATATACCTCTTTGTCCATAATTTAAATAGTCACCTGAATTTCTGTTGAACCTGTATTCCTGTAATTACATGCTACTGCAATGCTTTGTCTGCGTTCTGCTGAATTCATGTCACCAGATGCCAATGTGTGCACTACATTAATGAGCTGCCTTTACTGATCAGCGAGTGAGAAAGTTGTTCTAAATCGCCAATTAATGGTATGTTTCTTTTATATTTTACTTACTATATCTCATATTGCTTTTAGCAATAAGAAAAAATGTCGTATTTGATCTAGGTGGCAGATTTCCATATTTTGGGTTAAGAAAAGGTTTTTGAAGGATAATGTGGGGATTTCAAGGAACAAGGCTCAAAGTAGGACGAAAGCCAACATTCATCACAAATCAATAAAGGATCAGAATAGATCTTTCAATAGAGGAAAACAACAGTATTTCAATATATGGAATCAATCATATGATCAACAATTCAAGAATCAGGGTTCTCGAGCTTTAAGCTTCACATTGACATAATCAACTCTTTTCAAAACAATATAAACCATTTCCATTTTCAAGAATCAATTTACTGAACAGAAAGTTTCAGTTCCCTTTTTAAATAATCACTTAGAACCCTTGATTGGATCACTTTATCTTTCTATTTCATTATATACGGGTGTTCAGCTCGTATCGACCTCCATTCCGGTCTTTAAGGTACCAATCGGCATAATTTCAGCCTTAAGTTGGACTAGCCCCGCTAGCCTCTTACCATGACTGGACTAGTCCCACTAGCCTCTTACGTCCCAATCCAATCCATCAGGAATTTATTTGGAAAACTTTGAGTTGGAAAAACAAATAGGTTTTCTAAAATTCATTTTATCATTACCAAGCATTTGAAATCATTCAGACTCTTTCAAATCGAAACTCATTCTTAATTCAGATTTTAAGGAAACAAAGTTCAGGGAGTGATTCAAAGATAAACAAGGAACAATTCATAAGGATTCTGTATGAAGGATAACAAGGCACTAAATTAGAAGGATTGGCATCTGTGTAGGGATCAATAGGGTGATCGGGAAAACAGGGTATCATTAAACAGGGTTAACAAGGATAATCAGAGGGTTCAATATAATCCATGGCTTAATAGATAACTTAAACAGAAAGGACAGATTATCAAAGGGTTGAATCATTAATCTTATCAATAACAGTTTATCAAGAACAAAGGCAGGGTATCTCAAATCAATATCAGGGTTTCATAATTAAACAGTTCAATACTCTACATGGTATGAACTACATTCTCTTTATAACCATTTACACACGTAATCAGAGTTACTTGCCTGAATTTGCTTTCCTGAAGGTTGAACTACTGCCATCTAGTATATCCTTTCCTTTCCTAGCCTGAATGCCCTCACGCTCCGAATCTACAATAAAACTAAACCTTAATCAGATTCTCAACTCTCGTTCCCGGAACGATCACTCAATACGATAACTCGATTACATCCTTGACTCGAGTATACGATTATAGCTTATACACATAAGCACATAGCACATAGCATATAGCATATCCCTTTCTCGTAACTTTTATATCTTTATATATACTTAACCATCGAAGGTTCTTGCTTAACCTTAACTATTTCTCAAATCACACTAATATAATTCTTACGAGTACATGGTTTATTCTCAACTAAACCTTTACGACCATAATTATCACTTATGGTTATCAAAATTAATCAATCTCCACCTTAGCTCACATAAACATATAACACAATCTAAAATCTTTAAAAAGAATCATTCTCTTCTCTTTAATCATCAAAATTCGAATCCAAATAAACATATAAATCACATAACCTCTAAAATTACTCATGCATTGACTTAACATCAAATCAATTCCTTTTTATTCCTAATTCCATTCGGCTATATCCACAAAACACAATTCAAAGGTCGAACATTGACATGCAAGCATTAGATTTGCTTAAAACTTGAAATTAGTCCAACACTCATCCTTTTTAGCTTATTTTCAACTTGACATTTACATGCAAGGCTATACTTTAACATGCATCACTAATTCCTTTTGTAAATCAACATGCAAATCTCGAGACTAACTAATTAACCAAGAATCAAGTTATTAAATTTTAATTCCCTTTTCATTAGTACAAAACTCGACCAAAACTCAACATGCAATAAAAATTTGACTTCTTTTAATCCATTAACCATCCTAATAATAATCCATAATTACTTTATTCAACAAGAAAATCAAATCAATTATTCCAAGGATCAAAACCATTCGGGTTTTCAAGAAAACAACACATGCAAGTGATTTCTCTTAATCCTTTAATCACAAATCAACCCATAATCAAATCGACAACTTATTTCTAATAATCACTTATCAATTTAACTTTTAGAATCAAAACCTTTTTAAAATTTTAACGATCCAAGCATGCAAACACCGAAATCAACTTTTATGGTATTAGAGTTCAGTTTTTAACATCACAACTCACCACCGGTTCACCGGAGTTCATCACCGGTGGTGGTGGTTTCTCGGTGGTGCCCCAATTCGGGGTTTCCAACCTTGAAACCTCCGATTTATGTACACACAAGGCACATGCAAGACTCACTTGGCTTTGAAAATCATTTTTCAATTATAAAATCATCTCCTTAAGCACATACTAGACCATATACACACACGTACACACGCATCAAGCATGAACACACACACACACACACACACATCGAGCTTGCATGCAACAAGATATTCACACATTCACATTCCAATAACCACTTTTGTATGATTAACAAGAGATTTTGAGAAGGATTGGTGATAATTATGAAAGAAACAAGTGGTTTACCAAGAGAAAAGAAGAAGATCCGAGAGAGAGAAAGAGAGAGAGTAGCTGAGAGAGAGTGTGAGAAAGAAAGAGAGAAGAGAGAGTGATGGTGCTCGGGAAAAAGAATGAAAAAGGGGGAAGCTGTTGAGTTTTATTCTCAATCAAAATTAAGGGCATTTTAGTACATTACTAATTCCCTTTTTATTTTTATTTGTTCCTTCCTTTTTACTAAAATGTAACAAGGATTAAATATAAAATATATCTCTCTCGGGAAGTCGAGAATTCTTGAAAATGATAATTTTAATACGTAGGCCTCGAAATTAGCTTTTTAACCATTACTCATAATAAGATTTTGAGCGGATGGTTGATTTTATATGAATTTCGCAATCTCACCTTAGTAATATCATTTTCCACATAAAATCAATTTAAAAAATGCATTGACCACCAAATTAATTCACTCATCATTTTTAAAAAGTCACTAGGACCACTATGAAGATAACAGAATAAATCCCATGTTTTTATCTTACTCGAATGATTTTATAAAAATGCGCGAAGGTTAATTAAACCTTTATTTAAGTCACATAATCCCTTTAAAATTCATAAAATTGTCACAGAACACATAGTCATGCACACAGACAACAATCTCACATATATAATCACGTAACGACTCAGGTCTGATTATAAAATTTATCCTTCTTTAATCTTTATCCTTTTCTACGCGTATCGGGTCACGTTCAGCCTGACGGCCCGACGCTCAGCGTTTCGATTACGCTTCTCATTATCATTATCAATCAACACGTCACTTAGGACGAAATACTTTATTTACACATTCATTTCATTCAATCACACATAATTCACATTTTATATTCTTTAACTCCTTATTAGGACGGGTTCTGTTCTACCTGACGGCCCGACACCACAGCTTAACTTCTAAGCTGACTCTTTAAATTGGAACGTTTTTATCTACGCTCCGATATTCTAATATACAGAAAAGATAATTATTCAGCACTTAATCACATAATTATAATCACATCACATAACACATACTTTATTGACTTAATTACATCACAAAATTCTCAATCGTCACAATCTACCCTCCTTAAAAGGATTTTGTCCCCAGAATCTAATCTAAGCAAATAGATGGGGATACTTTTCTTTCATTTCGCTTTCTAATTCCCAAGTCGATTCTTCGACTAATGGATTTGTCCATAACACTCTAACTAGAGGTACAACTTTATTTCCTAGCGTCCTTTCTTTTCGATCCAAAATTCGCACTAGCTGTTCCACATAGGACAAATCTGGTTGGATTTCCACTGGTTCCAACTCGATCACATGGCTCGCATCAACATTATACTTCTTCAGAAGAGATACATGAAACACATTGTGCAGATGTTGCATTTGCAGAGGTAGCGCCAATTCATATGCCACTTTCCCAACTCGTCGCAATACTTCAAATGGTACAATGTACCTAGGACTCAACTTCCCTTTCTTTCCGAATCGGGTTAAACCTTTCCAAGGAGATATCTTTAACAAGACTTTGTCTCCAGATTCAAATTGCACATCTTTTCGTTCTTGATTTGCGTACTTTACTTGGCGATCTTGAGCTGCAATTAATCTCTTTCGAATCATTTCAACCTTTTCCTTCGTTTGCTGAACTAGCTCTAGGCCAATTAACTTGCGCTCACCAACTTCATCCCAATAAGTAGGGGATCTACACTTTCTTCCGTACAACTCTTCATAAGGCGGTATGCCAATACTCGCGTGATAACTGTTGTTGTAGGAAAACTCAATTAAGGGCAAATGATCGTCCCAATTTCCTTTGAAATCTATTGCACAGGTTCGCAACATATCTTCAATTGTCTGAATTATCCTCTCACTTTGTCCGTTTGTCTGCGGATGATATGCCGTACTCATTTTCAACTTAGTTCCCAAATGTTCATGGGATTGTTGCCAATATCTCGAGTTAAACCTTGGATCTCTATCAGACACGATAGATACAGGAACTCCATGACGCATCACGATCTCATCCAGATACAATTTGACCAACTTTTCCAACGAAAACCATTAATTTATCGGCAAGAAATGTGCTGACTTCGTCAACCGATCGATTACCACCCAAATCGCATCATGATTTGACTTGGTTTTAGGTAATCCTACCACAAAATCCATCGCTATATGTTCCCATTTCCATTCGGGTATGTCCAGTGGCTGAAGCAATCCGCTTGGCCTTTGATGTTCCGCTTTGACTCTTTGGCACGTGTAACATTTACTTATCCATTCCGCAATTTCCTTTTTCATGTTAGGCCACCAATAACTTTCTTTTAAATTCTGGTACATTTTCGTACTCCCAGGGTGAATTGAAAATCTCGAGTTATGCGCTTCTTGCAAAATCTCGTGCTTTAGTTCCACATTAGGTATCCAAATACGTGAGTTAACACGGTATATCCCTTTTCCATCCTTTTGAGCTTTAATTTCTTCTCCCGTCAACTTATCCTTTTCACGATTCATCACTTGCTCTTGACAGGATCGAATCTTTTCCAGAATCTCGGGTTGAAACAACATTGCATATATAGCTTCACCTCCACATTCTGGAGTCTGCACCTCTATTTCCATCTTTCCAAAATCCTTGATCAATACTTCTGATGACGTTAACATATTCAACCTTTCTTTTCGACTTAAAGCATCAGCTACCACATTTTCCTTTCCAGGATGGTAGTTTATCGCACAATCATAACCTTTGATCAATTCCAACCACCTTCTTTATCGCATATTCAATTCTTTCTAAGTAAAGATATACTTTAAACTTTTATGATCCGTATAAATCTCGCACTTTTCCCCGTACAAATAATGCCTTCAAATCTTAAGGGCAAACACAATTGCTTCCAATTCCAAATCATGCATTGGATACTTTTGCTCGTGCGGCTTGAGTTGCCTCGACGCATATGCTATTACCTTCCCGTGTTGCATTAACACGCATCCAAGTCCTTTATATGAAGCATCACTGAATATCACAAATTCTCCTTTATCATTTGGTAATACCTACCAACACTGGGGCGGTTACCAATGTCTTCTTTAACTCTTGAAAACTTTCCTCGCACTTTTCTTTCCAAACAAACTTCTCGTTCTTTCTCGTCAATTTTGTCAACGGAATGGCAATCTTAGAGAAATCTTGCACAAATCTTCTATAATATCCGGCTAATCCCAGAAAACTTCTTACCTCCGTTGGAGTCTTGGGTGTTTCCCAATTCATTACAGCTTCTATCTTGGCTGGGTCCACTTTAATTCCTTCTTTATTAACTACATGACCAAGAAATTGCACTTCCTTTAGCCATAATTCGCACTTTGAAAACTTAGCATACAGTTTCTCTTTTCGCAGAATTTCCAAGGAAATCCTCAAATGCTCCTTATGATCTTCTTTCATTTTGGAGTAAATCAGTATATCGTCGATAAACACAATCACGAACTTATCCAAATACTACTTGAACACTCTGTTCATAAGATCCATAAATGCAGCTGGCGCATTCGTCAAGCCAAATACCATTACCAAAAACTCATAATGTCCGTATCTCGTTCGGAACGCTGTCTTGGGTATATCTTCCGCTTTGATCTTTAACTGATGATACCCAGATCTTAAATCAATCTTTGAGAAACACGAAGCTCCTTTTAATTGGTCAAACAAGTCATCGATCCGCGGTAGAGGGTACTTATTCTTGATCGTCAACTTATTCTGTTCGCGGTAATCAATACACAACCTCATACTTCCATCCTTTTTCTTTACAAATAACACCGGTACGCCCCACGGGGATACACTCGGTCGGATCACTCCTTTGCCCAATAATTCTTGCAACTGAGCTGCCAATTCCTTCATCTTGATCGGCGCCATGCGATAGGGAGCTTTTGACACTGGTTCCGTACCAGGAGCCAAATCAATCGTAAACTCGATCTCTCTCTGGAGGTAGTCCAGGCAATTTATCAGGAAACACATCCGAGAAATCTCTTACTACCGGAATATCCTCGATATTCACAGATTCTTTCTCCACGTCCACGACATGAGCCAAATAAACTTCGCATCCTTGACGTATTAATCTTCTTGCCTCAATAGCCGTTAGAAATTTCTTCTCTTGCCTCTTTCCTTTAAATATCACTTCTTCACCATCCTTGGTTCTTAACTTCACCTTTTTACTTTTACATTCTATTTGCACTTCATGGTTTGACAACCAATCCATTCCTAGTATGACCTCAAATTCTCCTAACTTAAAAGGAATTAAGTCAACAGAAAAGTGCCGACCTTCTATAGTCACATCACAATCAGGACAAATCTTACTAGAAATAACTTTTTCTTGATTTGCTACCTCTATAATCAAATTAGGCTCTAGAGGGTACGCAACACAATTTAACTTATCAAGAATACTTTCAGAGATAAAAGATCTAGTTGCTCCAGAATCCATCAAAACTTTTACTTCTACTGAGTTTATAACAAGCATACCTGCTACCACGTCCACATCTTGCACCGCATCTTTCATCATCATGTTAAAGGTTCTAGCTCTGGGTTGAGCTGATGGTGCTGGGAGAGACGGCGGTCCAACAATTCTGAGAACATTAGCCTTCTGAACAGGCTCCTTGCAATTCCTGGCCATATGGCCCACTTTACCACACTTGAAACAAGCCAAATCAGGCTTCCTTGCTCCACTTGGGCATTCTAAAGAATAATGCCCCTTCTGGTTGCAATTAAAACACGTTATATCCAGCTTATTACACCGCCCCGGGTGTCTTTCCACAGTTCCTGCATTCTTGAATCTGGGGTCTGCTATCCTTCCCCGGTTGTCCAGCTTTCTGGAAATGGTTCTTCTGAGCTCCATTACCGGGTCTAAACTTCTGGAACTTTTGGTTTTGACCTCCACCATTCTTTCCAAACTTTCCTCTGAACTTTGAGCTTCCTTGCTCTTGCTCAGAGCTTTCAAACTTCCTTTTTCTTCCTTCGTTTTCTCTTCTTGCAGCTTCCCGCTCACCTTCCACTATCATTGCTTTTTGAACCAAAGCAGCATAATTATTGATCTCCAACATTGCTATTTGACTCCTAATCCACGACTTAAGTCCCTGTTGGAACCTCTTAGCCTTCTTCGCTTCTGTATTCACGTACTCAGGTACGAATCTAGACAATTCTGAAAACTTCACTTCATATTCCGCTACTGACATTTCCTCCTGTCTAAGATCCAGAAATTTCATCTCCAACTGATCTTGCATATAGCTTGGCAAATACTTCTCCAGAAACATCTCGGTGAACTTCTCTCAAGATAAGTCCTTGCCTTCCAACAACGCCTTTGAAGATTCCCACCAAAAACTTGCTTCATCTTTCAGGTAATAACTTGCATACTGAGCTTTCTTATCGTCTTTAACTTCTGCTAACTCAAAAGCTTTTTCCATTTCTCTCAACCACGACTGCGCTTTAATCGGGTCTGGAAAACCTAAGAACTCTGGGGGATGAACAGATTGAAAGTGCTTAAAGTTTCCAACTTTAGGGGCCACAGGTTGTTACAAAAGCTGAGCAAGTCTGCTCATCATAGTGGTTTCTAGGTTTATTTCTGGGTCTTGGGTGGGAATTTCTTCTTCTTGGTGATCTGGTGAGTTGGCCATTTCTTACAAACCTGATTGAGCAATTATTTAGCAATACGATGGCATGGCATATATATATATATATATATAACAATAGTTTTTATGAAATCTCTTTTGTGGGTTTTAAGTTTTACCCAATTTGCACATGCAATCCTATTACTACATAATTCTCATATCAGTGTTGTTTTATCATGGCACAGAACATGGTTTTATGATCTTTAAACATGGTTATACGAAAACATGGTTATATTAAAACATGGTATTGAGAATAGTTTATAAGATAATTAGGGTGCATAATGGAAAGCAAGACAATGGATTTATTTAAACAAGGGTACATAAAGATAGTTCTGGATATCACAGGTTCTAAAATAAAGTACAATAAATAGCAGGGTTAAACAGAGGAAAAACAGGAAAACATCCCCCTATCTACCCCTAACTTCCAACAACTATGACTACGACACAGATCTAAAGTATAAAAAGATAAATGAAAAGGGATCCCGACATCTGACCAAGTATCCCAAAGCCTACTGGCGCTGAAAAACAACAATCTACGGGCTCAACCAACAGTCCCGTCTAATCATCTAGAATCTCTCTCAACACAACCAACATCCAACAAATGATCTTATATAGCCTCCGGGCCTCAGCATCAGCATCACTAGTGGATGGTCCCTCATCCAATCTCCTCCTGGCAACCTGCTCCACCATCTTCACCCGAACTCACCACTCATCATCCATAACAGAAACACTCTGCCTAGACTCTCTGGCTAATCTATACACCAAAGCTCACAACTCAGGAATGCGGGAGTACACAAAGTCTCGATCCTGGGCTAACTTGCCACCAACACTGACAGGAACAGTCTTAGGCATCTCGGACTCTGGCTCAGGGGCAGGGGTCTCTGAATCTGGCCTCATGGGTGAAATCTGCATAGGGATCTCACTACTCTCAGAAGGGTCCTCCTCTGGGTCTGAACTAACATACACAGGCTCCTCTGGAGAGGGTGGAACGGGGTCCACAGGATAGCAGTCAAACTAATCTCTGAGTCTGAGTCACTACCACTACCACTACTAGGATCCTGAGAGAAAACACAAAACAGCAATCAAGAAACAATGTTAGGGTTAAATAAACCTTCCAGCTAACTCACACCCTAACTCTAGTTTATACTTCACCAATAAACACTTTCCTTAGACTATACCTAATAGTCTAACTCAACTCTATATGAGTCGAAATCTCTCGCGATATAGATATATTCCCAAAATACCCCTTTTAAATCCTAACTTGTCTCAGGGACTAGATCCTGTAGCTCTGATACCAACTTGTGACGCCCTCAATCTCGGGGTTAGGAAATGAGGACTCACACACCTCTAATCTAGTAATTAAATATGCATAAACCCCGATTAACTACTAACAGGATTAACAGGATAAAGTATGAGACAAGATCACAACTACCAATCATAAAATGTAACTTACAAACCCAAAATATCATTAAATAAACAATATCGATTCCGGCTGGGAACCGACAGATAACCCATTGTATCTTTAAACATTTCCATCTAGGCGCGAGCTCACTCTTATTTACCACTACCTTCTCTGGCAACCGGAAGCCCTCAACACGGTAGGGACCACCAGGTACGCTCTTACGAGCAGTGCGCCTAAGCCTGGCCATCTTCTTGCTTAACTGCCATGGTTAGATTAAAACAAAACAAATGAGTATACAACTCAGCAAGTAACTATATAGCAGTTCTACAATATCAATTCACAATACGCTTTACCAAACTCAGGGCATTCTACTTTATTTGATCTAGGTGGCAGATTTCCATCTTTTGGGTTAAGGAAAGGTTTTTGAAGGATAATGTGGGGCTTTCAAGGAACATGGCTCAAAGCAGGATGAAATCCGACATTCATCACAAATCAATAAAGGATCAGAATAGATCTTTCAATAGAGGAAAGCAACAGTATTTCAATATATGGAATCAATCATATGATCAACAATTCAAGAATCAGGGTTCTCGAGCTTTAAGCTTCACATTGACATAATCAACTCTTTTCAAAACAATATAAACCATTTCCATTTTCAAGAATCAATTTACTAAACAGAAAGTTTCAGTTCCCTTTTTAAATAATCACTTAGAACCCTTGATTGGATCACTTTATCTTTCCATTTCATTATATACGGGTGATCAGCCCGTATCGACCTCCATTCCGGTCTTTAAGGTACCAATCGGCATAATTTCAGCCTTAAGTTGGACTAGCCCCCTAGCCTCTTACCATGACTGGACTAGTCCCACTAGCCTCTTACGTCCCAATCCAATCCATCAGGAATTCATTTGGAAAACCTTGAGTTGGAAAAACAAATAGGTTTTCTAAAATTCATTTTATCATTACCAAGCATTTGAAATCATTCGGACTCTTTCAATTCGAAACTCATTCTTAATTAAGATTTTAAGGAAACAAAGTTCAGGGAGTGATTCAAAGATAAACAAGGAACAATTCATAAGGATTCTGTATCAAGGATAACAAGGCACTAAATTAGAAGGATTAGCATCTGTGTAGGGATCAATAGGGTGATCGGGAAAACAGGGTATCATTAAACAGGGTTAACAAGGATAATCAGAGGGTTCAATATAATCCATGGCTTAATAGATAACTTGAACAGAAAGGACAGATTATCAAAGGGTTGAATCATTAATCTTATCAATAACAGTTTATCAAGAACAAAGGCAGGGTATCTCAAATCAATATCAGGGTTTCATAATTAAACAGTTCAACACTCTACATGGTATGAACAACATTCTCTTTATAACCATTTACACAAGTAATCAGAGTTACTTGCCTGAATTTGCTTTCCTGAAGGTTGAACTACTACCACCTAGTAAATCCTTTCGTTTCCTAGCCTGAATGCCCTCACGCTCCGAATCTATAATAAAACCAAACCTTAATCAGATTCTCAACTCTCGTTCCCGGAACGATCACTCAATACGATAACTCGATGGCATCCTTGACTCGAGTATACGATTATAGCTTATACACATAAGCACATAGCACATAGCATATAACATATCCCTTTCTCGTAACTTTTATATCTTTATATATACTTAACCATCGAAGGTTCTTGCTTAACCTTAGCTATTTCTCAAATCACACTAATATAATTCTTACGAGTACATGGTTTATTCTCAACTAAACCTTTACGACCATAATTATCACTTATGGCTATCAAAATTAATCAATCTCCACCTTAGCTCACATAAACATATAACACAATCCAAAATCTTTAAAAAGAATCATTCTCTTCTCTTTTATCATCAAAATTTGAATCCAAATAAACATATAAATCACATAACCTCTAAAATTACTCATGCATTGACTTAACATCAAATCAATTCCTTTTTATTCCTACATTCCATTCGGCTATATCCACAAAACACAATTCAAAGGTCGAACATTGACATGCAAGCATTAGATTTGCTTAAAACTTGAAATTAGTCCAACACTCATCCTTTTTAGCTTATTTTCAACTTGACATTTACATGCAAGGCTATACTTTAACATGCATCACTAATTCCTTTTGTAAATCAACATGCAAATCTCGAGACTAGCTAATTAACCAAGAATCAAGTTATTAAATTTTAATTCCCTTTTCATTAGTACAAAACTCGACCAAAGCTCAACATGAATAAAAATTTTACTTCTTTTAATCCATTAACCATCCTAATAACAATCCATAATTACTTTATTCAACAAGAAAATCAAATCAATTATTCCAATGATCAAAACTATTCGGGTTTTCAAGAAAACAACACATGCAAGTGATTTCTCTTAATCCTTTAATCACAAATCAACCCATAATCAAATCGACAACTTATTTCTAATAATCACTTATCAATTTAACTTTTAGAATCAAAACCTTTTTAAAATTTAAACGATCCAAGCATGCAAACACCGAAATCAACTTTTATGGTATTAGAGTTCAGTTTTTAACATCACAACTCACCACCGGTTCACCGGAGTTCATCACCGGTGGTGGTGGTTTCTCGATGGTGCCCCAATTCGGGGTTTCCAACCTTGAAACCTCCGATTTATGTACACACAAGGCACATGCAAGACTCACTTGGCTTTGAAAATCATTTTTCAATTATAAAATCATCTCCTTAAGCACATACTAGACCATATACACACACGTACACACGCATCAAGCATGAACATACACACACACACACATCGAGCTTGCATGCAACAAGATATTCACACATTCACATTCCAATAACCACTTTTTTATGATTAACAAGAGATTTTGAGAAGGATTGGTGATAATTATTAAAGAAACAAGTGGTTTACCAAGAGAAAAGAAGAAGATCTGAGAGAGAGAAAGAGAGAGAGTAGCCGAGAGAGAGTGTGAGAAAGAAAGAGAGAAGAGAGAGTGATGGTGCTCGGGAAAAAGAAGGAAAAAGGGGGAATGGGTTGAGCTTTATACTCAATCAAAATCAAGGGCATTTTAGTACATTACTAATTCCCTTTTTATTCTTATTTGTTCCTTCCTTTTTACTAAAATGTAACAAGGATTAAATATAAAATATATTTCTCTCGGGAAGTTGAGAATTATTGAAAATGATAATTTTAATACGTAGTCCTCGAAATTAGCTTTTTAACCATTACTCATAATAAGATTTTGAGCGGACGGTTGATTTTATATGAATTTCGCAATCTCGCCTTAATAATATCATTTTCCACATAAAATCAATTTAAAAATGCAAAGACCGCCAAATTAATTCACTCATCATTTTTAAAAAGTCTGTAGGACCACTATGAAGATAACAAAACAAATGCCATGTTTTTATCTTACTCGAATGATTTTACAAAAATGCGCGAAGGTTAATTAAACCTTTATTTAAGTCACATAATCCCTTTAAAATTCATAAAATTGTCACAGACCACATAGTCTTGCACACATACAACAATCTCACATATATAATCACTTAACAACTCAGGTCTGATTATAAAATTTATCCTTCTTTAATCTTTATCCTTTTCTACGCGTACCGGGTCACGTTCAGCCTGACGGCCCGACGCTCAGCGTTTCGATTACGCTTCTCATTATCATTATCAATCAACACGTCACTTAGGACGAAATACTTTATTTACACATTCATTTTATTCAATCACACATAATTCACATTTTATATTCTTTAACTCCTTATTAGGACGAGTTCCATTCTACCTGACGACCCGACACCACAACTTAACTTCTAAGCTGACTCTTTAAATTGGAACGTTTTTATCTACGCTCCTATATTCTAATATACATAAAAGACAATTATTCAGCACTTAGTCATATAATTATAATCACATCACATAACACATACTTTATTGACTTAATTACGTCGCAAAATTCTCAGTCGTCACAGTAATGATGGGATTGTTCGATTTCGAATAGCAGAATTTCATGCAGTAGTGCTTTTTACGTATGAAAAACATGTTAATGGTATATGTGTTTAATTTACCAAAAAATCCTGATAAATTAATATAATACAAATCATTATAAAAAGTGGGGCCCAACTGTGGGCCCAAATATGGGCCTCACAAGTGGACCCCATTTTTTTTTGCAAATTCAAAGTGCAAAGGTAACATACATAGTGTGATACTATAGACATACATTGATGTTACCTTTGATGTCTATTGTAACACAAAAGTCCATGTTGCATCAGGGCAAAGGAAATGTTACCTTAGGGGCCAAAGGTAACTTGAAAAAAGCAACTTAAATTTTATGTTACCTTAGGTCTTTTGGGTGGCTATGGTAACATTTTTTTGGCCTGTTGTAACATTTTTTGGGTGTTGCTGTAGGCCATCTATGGCGTAATGTGATGAAGGAATTTTTGTTGGATATCCACTTTCCACAAAAGCCTTCAGAGTCTACAATTTAAGAACAAGGGTTGTCATGGAATCTATCAATGTATGTTTTGATGATAAAAAGATTACTGGACTTGAAGATTTCTGTTAGGTCACACACACACTGTAGAGGGGGGTGAATACAGTGTATAACACAATCAAATCAAACTCTAATAACTCAAGTAACAGAAAAGAAACTTTATTCAAAACAATAAACTCTGTTACAGTATGGAACTGTCCTCTATCAGTGATGAACAAATATCACGAGAGCTGCTATGGTTACAATCAATAATCTTCTCGATAATGATAACACTTATAGTGTAAACCCTATGTCTATGTTTATATACTACACAGTTACAAGATAATCGCTAATTGATATGGAATATAATTCTGCTTCCTAAAATATATCAATCAGATATCTTTTCTTCCAAGTATTTCATTCTTCACGGAATTCCTTCTTCCTGCATATCTCTTCTTACATTTATCTAGATCTTTTCTTCCTGTAAATCAGCTGCCTTCCTTATCTGAATATTTCCTTTAAGTCCTGATATTATCTTCTGATAAATATCTCCTGAACCTTAAGTACTGATGACTTAAGTTCTGACTTCAGTATAAGTACTGATTTCAGTTAAGTACTGATTTGTCCTGTTTAAGTAAGATCTGAAAACTAAACATAAATCATATTAGACATGACATTATCAAATATATCTAACAATCTCCCCCAACTTGTAAATTAGCATAATATACAAGTTTAACAGATATTTGATGATGTCAAAAACATTAAGTACAAATGCATGAGAATTTGACTAGATAACTACAACTTATAGTCCTTAAAGCTTTACCAACTTTAACTTCTGATAACAACTTCAGTCTGTATTTATATCAGAATTTGAGCAGTTGTAGATCTTGACTTAGCTTCACTTTCTGATCTCTCTGATGTCAGGAGTTGTTCTGAGATAATTCTTTAACAAACATCTCTCATCATATCTAAGTTCATCAATCATCCTCCTTTTAGCATCTTTAAGTTCTGCAGAATCTTCACCAGTTTGAAAGATTGCAGCCCTGAGATCATTAATTTTAGCTTTCCTTATGTCCTGATCCAGTCTGATCAAATATGCCTTGTCAGACTCAAGATTGAATTCCACAGCCTTGTAACCCAGAAAAGTAGTTATAATCTTAGCAGTGTTAGGCTTCATCTCAACAATATCACCCTTGTGATCTCTGTACTTTGGAAGATATATGCTGTCAGACTTTACAGAATAAAGCTTTTTCTGTCTCTGAATTTGATCTTCAAATAGCTTGCAACACTTTCTGTTATTTTGTCATTCACTTGAAGTAAGAATATTACATGTTCCAATTTTTCAAAATACTTCAGTGGAATGGCATTTTCCCTTATATGATAAACCCTACCATCTGTTATGAAGTACAACAAGATGTGTTCTCTCAAGTAGGTATGGTAAACCATCTGTACAAATTCTAGTTGATTCAATCTTTCAGGAGTTGCTCCAATACCTGGTTCACTTAAGGAAGTTGGATCATTGGTTGTGTTCTGTATTCTTCTTTCATCAGCACTACCCAATCCAGATTTATCTCTTGCTTCCTTTTCAGTAACCACTCTTGCTTCAAAACCACTTGCAGCAGTCTTCAAAGGTTGAGTCTATTTAGCTTTGGTGAATCCTGGTAGGAGTATCTTTGAAGGTTTAACATGAACAATGTCAAAGGTTTCCTTTGATTTATCTTCTGATATCAAGTTAACTTGAGCTATGTCAGAGGTTACTTGCTTCTTTGAGATATCAGAACTAACTATATCTTTATTCTGAAAAACTTGAGCCATGTCAGAGGTTGTCTTAGAAACTTTTCTTGAAGTCAGAGCAAGATCAGCATCTTCAGCAGTAATTTCTTCATCCACAGGAGGCACATAAACCTTGATAGGTTCACCAACTTTCTCTTTGCCCTTGGACCTTGGATCTATCTGCGATTATGATTTAGCCTTGGTTGCTTCAGAACTTGTTCTCTCTTTTATCACAATGCCTTTGGCCTTTGGAAGTTTCTTTTTACCAACAGAAGCTTCAGATTTAGAATTGACTTTTTCTGACTTAAGTCTAGCTTCTTCTTCCATTAGACTCTCCAAGTCCATTCTTGGATTTTCTTTCAGAAATAACTGTCTTGATATTTCTTCATCAAGATCCAAAAGTGCATCAGAACTTATCCTTTTACCAGTAACAGAAGTAATTCTTTTTCCGGCATCAGAACTTGTCCTATGACTTGTAGTTTCAGTTCTTCTTGATGAGAAACTTCTACCTTGACCATGACCTCCACCCATTCCAGAGTTTCCCTGGTCATCTTTTTCATCATCCTTCCCCTTCAGTGTCTTAACAGTTTTGTATTTGGACTTAATTACGTTCTCCCCCTTTTTGGCATCAGCAGGTAAGAGAAGAGAGACAAGCAATTCCACTGAGGCTTGGATTTCATCGAGTTGAGATTGCTGAGAAGCTTGATGTTTTAAAATATCATCAATCTGAGACTGTTACTTCTCTTGGGTCTTCTCAATGTAAGCAACTCTGTCAAAGGTAGGTTGGAAGAATTTTTTCTTATCAAGTTTCCTAGTCATATCTTGCTTGAGCAATTCTTCCTTAACTTGACGTAACTCTGCATGAGTTATTGAATGGAGACCTTGCAGATGTCTAGTACTCAATGCAGTGACTCGAAGCTGTGTCTTGAAATCATCAGTAATTAACATTTCATCAGCTTTTGCCAAGTGCTCAGCAAGAATCTTTTCAGATGGAACAAAGGTAACTGAGTTCCATTTCGTAGTCCACTCCTGTCCTCTAGGAGTTTCACTCCAAGGTACTGATGCTGCTCTTGTAACAAACTTCTTAACTAGTTCAGATTTATGAACAGTTTGTTGAGATGCATGTCCTGAAGGACCAACTTCATCAACATCTGCATTAATAGCAACATCACCAGTATCATCAGCATTTGAAGCATCAGAACTGACAGAATCAACATCTTCTGATAAAACAACAGTATGAAAAGCAATTAAGGCTTCAGCATCATCTTCTAAGTGCTGATCTGTTTCCAAGTTCTGATCAACAACCATATCCTGATGCTCACCTATATTCTGATCATCATCATCTAGATGTAGAGAAAGTGTTGTAGACAATTCTGGAGTTTGAGTAACATCAGGAAAATGTGTTATTGATGGATTAATTGTTGTTGGAGCTTCTAAGTAGAGAACCTCAGGCACAACCAGATTGTGAATATCAATTTTAGCACTTGTGCCTGGGTCTACAGGAGATACAGTTTCATGTACAGGAGACACAGATGGTGTGTTTGCCTTATCTGTAGCAGCTTCCTGAGTTGGGGACAATAAAGAGGGAGATGTAGTAGCTTCAGCAAATTCTGGTTCTTTTGAGATCAGAGATTCCTGATCTCCTTCCTTAGCTGCTGCTTCCTCATCATGTGATGCTGGCCTTTTAGCTCTCTGTTTCTTGTATCTCTTTGAAGGTGGGGATTCCTTGGGAGGTTCAGCATAAGTCATTCTTCTAAGCCTTTTGAGAAGCTTAGATCCCCCAATTGCAGAATCCTTCTAAGAAGGGACCTTCTCAACTTCTTTAACAACAGGTTCTGATGCGGAAACCTGTTCCTCACTATCTGACTCATCTCTCAGAACAATCCTCCTTCTCTTCTGTGGTGTCTGAGGAACAGTCTTTGTCCTCTTGGGCTTGGAAGATGAAGGCTTCACAGTAGGTGCTGAGGATGAAGGTTGAGCTGTCTGTGAAGGTGTGAGATATGTTTTGAGATATGTTCTGAGAGAGGGTTGAGGTATAGATGTATGTGTGGTAATTTCTGATGGTTGGTATGGTGTTTGGGATGTGGTGGTAGGTTGAACATCAGGATAAACAGATCTATAGGTTTGAGGATCAGCATTTACCAAGATCTGCTTTACAGACTAAGGTATTTGTAAGGGTCTAACCACCGTTTTCTTAAGGTCAGCATTTACCAAGTCATTAAAAGCCCGTTTTGCAAGTTTAAAGGGTGGAAATAAGTCAGTGGTAGGTTGAGGTTCATCAGCACAACATAAATTATATATAAGCTGACAGAATCTAGCAAAGTAGACAACATTCCTATCCTCTGTCATTCTATCCCCTATAAAACCTAACACAACACTTGCAAAATCAAGAGGAGTTTGGTTAATAATAGCATACCCGATGTGCTGACTTATTATTGTAATGGCATCAAAGTTGGAACACTTATTCCCGAATGCTTTAGTGATGCAGTCGAAGAAAAAGCTCCATTCCTTTTTGATATGTGCTCGTTTCAACTGTCCAAGCTTAGCCAAACTCTGCTCATACCCCAAATTGACCATGAGCTGCTGTAGAGCTGGTTCCTCCGGTGTTGAGAAAATACAACCTTCTGGTAAATGTAAAGCCTTGCGAACTGTTCCAGGAGTTACCACATGCTCATCATCATTGACTTCAAAAACAATGCTGGGAGTACCAGTTGCACCACCATTATCAAAATGCCCAGTCCGCCAAAATGTCAGAACTTATTGGCTTGAAAAGACTGAAGGTTGGGTCAAGGCATACCCAATTTCACTGTGTACAAGAAGATCTTGCACAAAATGCAACTCAGATGGGGCTTCATCATGATTTAGGATTGCAGCATAGTTGTTAGGAACAAACTTGGCTCCATCTATGATCAAATCCTTAGGTGCCATGAGAAAAAGTTGAGAATTAAGGTTTCCTGTAAAATGTTTGATAAAATGTCTGTATGAAAAACAACGTTAGGAGATGAGAGATAGTAAAAGTAAAGAAAGAGAGATAAAGTGTAAAAGTAAATAAAAGATTGTAGAATCTTCTCTCTCTCTTACTTATACATGGTTAAAAAAAATAACCGTTGGACACCTGTCATACATGCATCAATAATGAATAGTTAATGGGAACGAGAAAACAGTAATCATTACTTATCACGTGGAGTGTTTCAAGGAAAAAAAACTTTTCACTTACCAAGTAATCCCATTAATTGAGGTAAGTCAGTTTTAATTCAAAATTTAAACTGTTCCCACTAATTTAATCATTTTCACTGCAAAACCAATATTCTGTAAAAATATTCAAGTGTGAGAATGACCAACAAAAAAATCAAGTAAACAATACTGATATTTTAAAATCAGAACTTAATTTATATCAGTAATTAAAATGGTCATCAGAATATGGATATATCAGGAATTGAAAATGCAGTATAATTTAAAACATCTCAGAGACAAAATCTTGCAAAAATATAAAATTCCATTAATATATCAAGAGAATACATCCATGAAATTAAAATTTACATCAGAACATTACAAGACTGTCCTAAGCTACTGAACCTAACATCAACAGCTTTTGTCCTTGGATAAGAAGCCGGACAAAGCTGACGATGAAGAAAAACAGGAAGAAAAAAACAAATTATTTCTTCTTCCGACTCTCTAAAAAAAGAATAGCGAGTCGAATGATTCGCTCTTGTTGGCGGAGTGCTTCCAGCCTTTCTTCTTCCAATCACTCCAGATGGCGATGGTAGTCCATGTAAAAGAACATGAGGTGTGTGAGAACCTCCTGGGGAACCGAGTCCCAAATCTCATCAGGAATGACAGTTACGTGCCATTCCTGCTGCCAGTCCTCACATCTCAACTCCATATTGAAGGTCTCATAGTTTAAAAACATATTGTAGTTAACCATGATTGTGTTGGTATGAAGGAAAAGAGAGTGAGTATGTGAGAAAAGAAATGATGTGTAGGCTGATGTGAGGTGATGGTTTATATAGGCAATAGAATGCCAGGAGACGCAAGGATAATTTAATGCGTACAGGTAGAAATAATTCTACCTCGTCTCCCTAGACTGGGAAGAAGAAAAACAGTCATTGGAAAAGTAAAACATGGTTTAATGCGCACAAGAAACAAGTAAAAATTACTGTGCAGGTACGTGTTCCACTAACCCTAATTGTATTGACTGTTAATATCTTACCCGTTTATATTCTGATTTAAAATAAGACTGCTTCAGATTTTAACCACAAATAAGTCAAGTAGAGGATCATAATTTAATATCAGCACTTAGACTTATATCAGAACTTAACAATCATCAGAACATGATTTCTTAACTCGAAAAATGAATGCCTATCTCTGTGATTCTTCACACAAATTCTTATTTCGGTTCTTCAGAACTTATTTATTAGAACTTGTCCTCAAAATTTATGCAATCTGACACATAAACTGTTCATCTAAAACAACATTGAACGCCACAGTAATTTTCATCATTCATATGGAGTGCAAGTGTGTGCATTAAGAAAAATATCAGACAAAGAGTAAAGTCTGATTCACTTCAGTACATCTTAGAGATAAGGCATAACTAAGAACTTTACTTAAAATCTGTCATTATTCTGAAGCCTACTATTGAATGAGTTTATGCATGAGTCCACCTCAACTGTTTTGTGCTTATTTTATGCATCTTTTGAAATTCCAATTTACAGTGGCTTCTCAGTGTAAGTGAGTCACGACTGCTTATCAGAATTTATGCTTTTATCAGAGTATTTCTCCAATAATCATAGAGTGTGAAAAGTCACCAAGAAAAATAATTATTTGCTTTTCTGATGCATATTACTTAATACCAGCAATGCACTTGGGTCGTCCCTTCCACTTTTTTACTCTAGATCTCAAAGGAGTACCTGATTTTTATTTCTTGTTTATTTTCCTTTTTCTTTTGATAAGTGAGGTTTATCAGCACTTATTACATTCAACAGATTTACTAACATCAGAACTTAACAGATGAGAAGCATGATTTCAGTTTTTGACTTAGTAATAAGATAGACAGAGTAAACTTAACTAAGCTCAATATCAGAATTTGCTTGTGTCAATAGATTTCCATATAAATAATTACTTCTAACATGGGATCTCTAGTATATTAAAGACTACTAGGTCAGCATCTAGCACAGATATCCTCATAGGATTGAATAGTCACAGAAACAGTCATTTCACTATCAGAGTTTAGAAATTCACATCAGATAACAATCAACACTTAAGCAATTTTTAATTAAGCACATAATGCACAAAGAGAGTAATATCTGCAAATACTGATCATAAAGTCTGATGCATCAGAACAAAAGCTAAGCAGATTAGAGAAAGAACTTGAAACCATTCCAAGTTCATTTACCAATCTTGTAAAGGTAGCTTCACATATTGGTTTTGTGAAGATATCTGCTAGTTGTTGATCTGTTGGAACAAAGTGCAATTCCACTGTACCTTCATCCACATGTTCCCTTATAAAGTGGTACCTAATGCTGATGTGCTTTGTCATTGAGTGTTGAACTAGATTACCTGTCATAGCAATTGCACTTTGATTATCACAGTAAATAGGGATTTTAAAATATGTTAACCCATAATCCAGTAACTGATTCTTCATCCAAAGAATCTGTGCACAACAGATTCCTGCATCAATGTACTCTGCTTCTGCAGTTGATGTGGAAATTGACTTTTATTTCTTGCTAAACTAAGAAACCAATCTGCCTCCAAGAAATTGGCAGCTTCCACTTGTGCTTTTCCTGTCAATTTTGCAACCTGCAAAATCTGCATCTGAGTAACCTATTAGTTTAAAATCTGATTCTCTAGGATACCACAATCCCAGATCAGCTGTTCCTTTAAGATACTTGAAAATTCTTTTCACAGCTGTTAAGTGAGGTTCTCTTGGATCTGCTTGAAATCTTGCACAAAGACAGGTAGCATACATGATATCAGGTCTACTAGCAGTTAGATAGAGTAGAGAGCCAATCATACCTCTATAATCAGTAATATCTACTGATTTACCAATATCCTTATCCAGTTTTGTTGCAGTGGCCATGGGAGTGGATGCACTTGAACAATCTTGCATTCCAAATTTCTTCAGCAAATTTCTGGTGTACTTGGTTTGACAAATAAAATTGCTTTCTTCATTCTGCTTGACTTGAAGGCCCAGAAAATAGCTAAGTTCCCCCATCATACTCATTTAGTATCTTGACTGCATCAGTTTGGCAAACTTCTTGCAAAGTCTGTCATTTGTAGAACCAAAGATGATATCATCGACATATATCTGAACCAGAAGTAAGTCCTTTCCATGGTTGAGGTAGAACAATGTTTTGTCTATAGTTCCTCTGTTAAATCCACTTTCCAGAAGAAACTGAGCTAATGTCTCATACCATGCTCTTGGAGCTTGCTTAAGGCCATAAAGTGCTTTATCAAGCCTGTAGACATGATTAGGATATTTGGGATCTACAAAGCCTGGAGGTTGTTCGACATATACTCCCTCTCCCAATTTTCCATTGAGAAAAGCACTTTTCACATCCATTTGAAAGACAGTAAAATTTTTGTGAGCAGCATAAGCCAAAAATATCCTTATGGCTTCCAATCTAGCAACTGGTGCAAATGTTTCATCATAATCAATTCCCTCCTGTTGAGAATATCCTTTTACAACCAACCTTGCCTTATTCCTTGTAATTATGCCATCACTATCAGTTTTGTTTCTGAATACCCATTTTGTACCGATAACAGATCTGTTCTTTGGTCTGGGCACTAGGGTCCAGACTTTGTTTCTTTCAAATTCATTTAACTCTTCCTGCATTGCTTGCACCCAATCAGCATCTTGAAGGGCTTCTTCCACTTTCTTTGGTTCAGTCTGAGAAAGAAAAGAATTGTAAAGACATTCACTTGAAGTAGCTGTTCTAGTTCTGACACCTGCATCAGGATTTCCAATTATTAAGTCAGGTGTATGTGATTTAGTCCATTTCCTTGCAGATGGAAGGTTTTCTCTAGAACTGGATGCTCCCCCATGATCCATGATATCTTCATCAACATTTTCTGATGCTCCCCTTGAAACTATGCTCTATGAGTTGGATTCTTCAGAATTTAAGTTTTCAGAATTATTAGAACTTGGCTTATCAGAACTTGACGAATCAGAACTTGAAGTGTCAGATGTATGTTCTAATGCTTCTTGAGATGTGGTTGTATCTTGAGTATGCTCCCCCTGCATAGGTGCATCTTCCTTTAGCGTAGTCACCACAGTTTCAATAACATCAGAGTTTAATCCATCAGAGTTTGCAGTATCAGGATTTAGACTGTCAGGATTTTCAGTATCAGAATTTAAGTCTTCATTTTCAAATCTCAGCTGATCATGATCATTGAAATCTTCAAGCCCAGTAATCTTCTTATCATCAAAAGAGACATTGATAGATTCCATGACCACTCTTGTTCTCAAGTTATAGACTCTGAAGGCTTTTGTGGAAAGTGGATATCCAATAAAGATTCCTTCATCAGCATTTAGATCAAATTTGGATAGCTGTTCAGGGTGTGTCTTAAGAACAAAGCATTTGCATCCAAATACATGAAAATACTTCACATTTGGCTTTTTTTTGTTCACCATCTCATATGGTGTCTTTCCTTGCTTGTTAATGAGTGTTGTATTCTGAGTAAAACAAGCAGTCTGCACAGCTTCAGCCCAGAAATAGTTTGGAAGCTTTGCTTCATCAAGCATTGTACGTGTAGCTTCAATGAGAGTTCTATTCTTTCTTTCAACCACTCCATTTTGCTGTGGAGTTCCAGGAGCAGAAAATTCCTACTTGATTCCATGGTTTTTGCAAAACTCTTCCATTAACAAATTCTTGAACTCAGTACCATTATCACTTCTTATTATCTTCACAGAATCTTTGACCAATTTATCCAGTTGCCTGACATGATCAATCAAGATAGATGCAGTTTCACTTTTTGTGTGCAAGAAACACACCCATGTGTATCTGGTGAACTCATCCACTATGACCATAGCATATTTCTTCTTTGCAATAGACATGACATTTACTGGACCAAATAGATCAACATGTAGTAGGTGATAAGGCTCAAGAATTGATGATTCAGTCTTGCTCTTGAATGAGGATTTCCTTTATTTAGCCTTCTGACAAGAATCACAAAGGCCATCAGGAGCAAATACTGACTTTGGCAGTCCTCTCACAAGATCTTTCTTGACTAATTCATTTATATTGTTGAAATTTAAATGAGAGAGTTTCTTGTGCCAATTCCATCTTTCTTCAATTGATGCTCTACTCATCAGACAGATTGCAGAACCATCAGTACTTGTTGAAAGCTTGGCTTCATAAATGTTACCACGCCTGTATCCTTTCAGAACAACTTTGCTTGTAGATTTTCTTACAACTTCACAGTGTTCTTCAAAGAAATCCACATGATAACCTCTGTCACAGATTTGACTAACACTCAGCAGATTGTGTTTAAGTCCCGAGACTAGAGCTACTTTTTTAATGATGACATTCCCAAGATTGATATTTCCATATCCCAATGTTTTTCCAATGTTTCCATCTCTATAAGAAACACTTGGGCCAGCCTTCTCTACAAAGTCTGATAACAGGGCTTTATTTCCAGTCACATGTCCTGAACATCCACTGTCCAGAACTAGGATGTTTTTCCTGTTGCCCTGCAATCACAAAGACCACTAATGATTAGTTTTAAGGACCCAGACTTCCTTGGATCCTTTGGCCTTATTAAGTTTGTTAACATTTGGAGCGGATTTAGCATCAGAGTTTATGTTAACATTTTTCTTATCAGAATTTACACTATCAGACTTTGAATCAGAACTTACACTAGAAGGAACAATGATAACTTTCTTTAAAGAAGGTTTTATTTGATAATAATCATAGTACAAACTATGATACTCCTTATAAGTATAAATGGAATGCCATAAACTACCACAATGAAAACAAGGATTTTGTGGCTTATATCTAACAGACTGACTCTTAACTCCTGACTTTGAAGGTAAGGAGTTTATGTTCTTATACTTCCTGCAAAAAGAAGCCAGATGGTTAGAACTTCCACAGTTATGACACATTTTTCTAGGAGCATCAGGAACAGGCTTATAATCATTGCTTTTATTCACACCTTCCTTTCCATTCCTATATTTCCTAGGTGATTTTACCTTGTTTGCATTCTTAACATCTTTCAGCTTATGCTTAAGCTGCTTCTTTGTCATTAAGCCTACGTTTACTTTAGTTGTCTTTTCCTGTTTTAATTTGTCAGAAGTTAATTCCTTTTTAACTTTTGATTTCTTAGTATCAGACTTTACAGCTACAAACTTAACAGGTTTTAACTTTGGCTTTTATTTAACAACTATAGGCTTAATATCTATAGTTCCTTTATCATTCTTATCCTCTCCATAACCTAAGCCCTCTTTCCAGTTTTCACTACTTAACAAATTCTGAGTTGTTCTGCTAGAGTTAGTCCAAGTCCTGATAATCTCTCTTTCCTTTTCTAACTCAACTTTTAGAGATTCATTCATTTTAATTAATTCATCCCTAACATAGAAAGCATCATCTCTATCTTTCTGAATTTGATGGAACATGACTAACTCTTTTTCTAAATAATCATTCCTCTTTTTGCAAGCAAGTTTTTTAGAAGTTAATCTTTCACATGTTAAAGTTTGATCTCTATAGCTAATGAACATGGTTTTAAGATATCTTCTCAACTCATTAATATCATCAGTATGAAAGGCATAAATAGTTTGAGGTACCTTTAACTCAGCAGCTTCAGAACTGCTTTCAGCACTTGCCATCAAGGAATAATTCTCCTCACTTTCAGAATCTGAGGTGTCTGTCCAGCTTTTGTTCTTTGTGACAAGAACCTTGCCTTTGTCACTCTTCACTTTCTTGCAATCAGGAGATATGTGGCCTTTCTCACCACAGTTGTAGCATTTAACATTTGTATAATCTCTTCTGTCAGACTTTCCTCATTTGCCCTCAGATTTTCTGAAATTCTTCTTATCAGAACTTGATCCTTTCCTGGAAAATTTATTTCCCTTCCTGAACACTTCCTGTATGCAATCTTTGTGATTCCTTTCACCATAAGGGCACACAGCTTCATCATCTCTTCATCAACATCCATCTCAGGCAAGCTTTCAGATTCCGAGTCATCATCACTATCAGAACTTGATGACTCAGTATCAGACTTTGTGAAGAGAGCTTTACCCTTGCCTTTCCTTGAGGTAGCTGCCTTGGGGGATTCTTCTTCAGCCTTAAGAGCAACTGTCCTTGACTTTCCTCCTTTCCTCTTGCTTCTTTGTTCCATCTCAAGTTCATTAGTCTTGAGCATCCCATAAATTTCATCAAGAGTCGTTTCATCAAGATTATAGTTGTCTCTTATTGTTGTTGCCTTCAAATCCCAACTTTCAGGAAGAGCCAACAGGAATTTAAGGTTTGAATCTTCAAGATCATACTCCTTATCAACCAGTGACAAATCATTCAAGAGTTTGACAAATCTATCATATAAATCAGTCAATGACTCATTAACCTTTAAGTCAAAGTGTTTATACTCTTGAGTGAGTATTGTCTTCCTGTTCTTCTTAATCGTATCAGTTCCCTGACATCTTGTTTCTAAGGCATCCCATATCTCCTTTGCAGTCTTGCAGTTTATTACCCTGTTTGACATTACATTATCAATGCACTATGCAGTAAATGTCGTACCTTAGCATCCTTAGCAATTGATGCAATATCTTCAGCAGTGTAATCACTCTTCTCCTTTGGTACTGACTTTGATGCTGTTAGGAATATGTGTATTAGTTTGATGATAAGTTAAGCAAAACACTTAAGTAGAAATCTAGTGTTTGTAGCCTCAACGGATAAGACCATCTTGGCTATCCGTTGAAGGAGTAGCTTTACTTAGCAATAAGTTTAGTATTGTAACACATTTCACTCTCTGGTTTCAAGCTGTAATTCTTAGACGTTGTTAGGAAATGATCAGTCATGTTGACTACTAATGGATGTACAAATAGGAGGGCTAAGTGTAAATATTTCATGCCTTGTAATTTTGTATAAGTGAAGAAGTGTCAACGGATATTGAAGACCTTCAACGGATAAGAAACAAAGCTTCAACGGATGTCTCTAATGCTTCAACGGATAATATCCATCAACGGATAAGTGCTTCAACGGATAAAGACTTCAACTGATAATGCATCAACGGATAAAGCTTCAACGGATAAAGCCTCAACGGATAAGGCATCAACGAATGAAAGCTTCAACGGATGCTTAGTTCATTAGCAGTTGATAGTGACAATTCACAAGCTGACAGAGGCACATGGGTTGACAGAGACACACTGGAATGTGGAAGCCTCTAGGAGGAATCAAGAAAATGCAGCATTTCCATTCTGATGCAAACAAGGAAGTATTCAAAGATTTACAGATTATCCTAGATTGCATTGGATAGAGAAATGAAGAAGAAACATGTGAAGAATCTTTTCAATTGTATTTTATAATTTGTCTTCACTTGTAAACTTGGTGATATATAAACCAAGTAGCAGCTAGTAATTAGACATGAATTTTCCTTGAGCCGTTTAGAAATATCAAAAGAGAAAATCATCTAGTTTGTACTAGGAAGCAACTGTGATTTAATTCTTTGAATCACAGATTTTCTGAAATAACACATCTCTGGTGGAACAACAAATCCACCAGAAAAGTTTTTAAGTTCTTTGTGCTCATTACATTTGTGTTTGAATATATATCTGTCTGCGTCAGCTTCAAGCAATTCACAAACATTTGATCACTCAAACACTTAGCCTTAGAAACTGCTCAAAACTTGAAAAAGTTTTGAGATTTACATTCAACCCCCTTCTGTAAATCTCATTGTTAGTCCACTGGGAATAAAAATTGGTATCAGAGCAAGCTCTTAACATACAAAGAGTTTAAAGATCTATTCTGCTAACATCATGAGTGCACAGAAGAATCCTCCTGCTATTATCATGAGTAGGAAGGATATTGGTGTAAAGATCCCAGTCCTGGAAAAAGATAATTATCATCACTGGAAAGTGAAGATGCATTTACATCTTCTTTCTCAAGATGAAAGCTACATCAACTGTATTGAAAATGGTCCTCACATCCCTCACAAAGTAGCCACATCTGCTACTACAATAGTTGCTGTTGGACAGTCCATTCCCAAGCCAAAAGCAGAATGGACTATTGAAGATATGGAAGAAATCCGCAAGGATAAGAGAGCCATGAACATTTTGTTTAATGGCTTAGATCAAGATATGTTTGACAATGTCATCAATAGCCAAACTGCAAATGAAGTTTGGGATACTGTACAAATCATCTGTGAAGGTACTGAGCAGGTCAGAGAGAACAAGATGCAGCTTCTTATTCAACAGTATGAATATTTTCACTTTGAAGAAGGTTAATCATTAAATGATACCTTCAACAGGTTTTAGAAACTGTTGAATGGATTGAAGCTGTATGGTAGAGTGTACCAAGTCAAGGATTCCAACTTAAAATTTCTTAGGTCTCTGCCAAAGGAGTGGAAGCCCATGACTGTCTCTTTGAGAAATTCTCAAGATTATAAGAACTTCACACTTGAAAGATTGTATGGAATTCTGAAGACTTATGAACTTGAAATGGAGCAGGATGAGCTGTTGGAAAAGGGAAAGAGAAAAGGAGGAACAGTTGCTCTTGTAGCTGACAGTGAGAAGATGGAAGCCAGAAATGAGGAGAAGATAATGCCAAGTCTGAAAATTGGCACAAGCAAATCAGAATCAAGCAAGGGTAAAGAGCAAGTTGCCGAGGATGAAGACAATTCCAGTCAGGATGAATCTTATGATATTGAAGAACATTTGGCCTTTCTGTCCAGGAGGTTTGCAAAAATAAAGTTCAGGAAAAACACAAAGTTCACTAAGCCAAACAAAAACATGGTGGACAAATCAAAGTTCAAATGTTACAACTGTGGCATTAGTGGACACTTTGCAAGTGAGTGTAGGAAGCCAAATTCTGAGAAAAAGAAATTTGAGCAAGTTGATTACAAAAAGAAGTATTTTGATTTGCTCAAACAAAAGGAAAGAGCTTTTCTCACTCAAGATGATTGGGTAGCAGATGGGGTAAATGAAGATGATGATGTGGAATATGTCAACCTAGCCCTGATGGCTAATTCTGATGAAAATGAAACCAGTTCATCAAGCAACCAGGTAATTACTACTGATCTCTCTCAGCTTTCGAAACATGAATGCAATGAAGCCATAAATGATATGACCAATGAATTATGTCATTTGCGTGTTTCCCTTAAATCACTAGCAAAAGAAAACACTAGGATCAAGGAGAATAATGTGTTTTTAAGTGATAGGAATGCTATGTTAGAGGATCAGGTAATTGAGCTTGAAAAGATAAAACTTAAATGCTTGACTGTTGAGAGTGAACTAACAGAAGCTGTTAAGAAAGTAGAAATTCTTTCTACACAGTTAAAAAGTGAGCAAGAGGTAATCAAGGCCTGGAAAACATCTAGGGATGTTAGTGTTCAGATTGCAAAGGTTCAGGGAATTGAATCATTCTGTGAGGATGCCTGAAAGAAAAACAAAAAGGAGTTAGAATTAATTGATGGATTGTCAACGGATGTGGAATCAACGGATGATGAAAGTTATCCATTGAAGGAAGAAAAGGAACATCCGTTGAAGACTCATCAATTAAAACAGGCAAGTTCTTTTAAAAATAATCTCAATAAAAAGAATGATTCAACTCTCAAGAACTTTGTCAAAGAAGGAGCTAGCACATCCATAGATGTCAGTAAGATGAATATAGGACACATGACTTTAGATCAGCTAAAAGATAGGCTTAAGTTGGTTGAGGATAAGAAGGAGACTAAAAGAAAATCTAAAAGAAATGGGAAGGTAGGGATTAATAAACATAACAATTACACACCTGATATGTATGCTCCTAGAAAAAGCTGTGTGCATTGTAAAAGTGTTAATCACCTATCTGATAATTGCAAGTCTGTTTAAAATGCTCCCATGCCTTCAAATCCCTCCATGCCTAACATGTTTATGTCACCTCTGCATGCTATGCCTGTTATGTCTCACCAGAATCCCCATGCACATTTTGTAAACATGCCATACATTAACAATCCTTATCTTACTGCATTTAGTATGCCTCAAATGCCATACAATATGCCTATGTGGAATAACATGTTTGCACAACCTATGCCTTATCAAATTCAATCAAATGTGTTAAATGATTCTGTGACTAACCCTACACTTCAACCAACCACATCTGAGACCAAGGTTGACCCAAAGTTACCTAAGTCAAAAGATGCAGGAGGAATGAAGTCTAGGAAAAAGACTAACAAGGCTGGACCCAAGGAAACTTGGGTACCAAGATCAACTTGATTGATTTTGTTGTGTGCAGGGACAAAGAAGGAATCTATGGTACTTGGACAGTGGTTGTTCAAGACACATGACAGGAGATTTCACCCTGCTCACAGAGTTTAAGGAGAGAGCTGGCCCTAACATAACCTTTGGAGATGACAGCAAAGGATTCACTATGGGATATGGCTTGATTTCAAAAGAAAATGTCATCATTGATGAAGTTGCATTGGTTGATGGTCTCAAACACAATTTATTGAGCATCAGTCAACTATGTGACAGAGGGAATACTGTTTCCTTCAATTCTGAAGCTTGTATTGTCACAAGTAAAAAGGACAATAAAGTGGTTCTAACTGGAGTTAGAAAAGGGAATGTGTACTTAGCTGATTTCAACTCTACAGATGCAGAATCCATAACCCGTCTTCTCAGCAAAGCAAATCCAGTTGAAAGTTGGCTATGGCACAAGAAGCTGTCCCATTTGAATTTCAAGACAATGAATGATCTAGTCAAAAAGGACTTAGTTAGAGGAATGCCTCTAGTGGAATTCACTAGGGATGGACTGTGTGATGCTTGTCAGAAAGGAAAGCAAAAGAAAGTATCATTCAGTAAGAAGCTTGAATCTGCAATTGATGAACCACTACAACTTCTACACATGGATCTTTTTGGACCAGTCAATGTATAGTCAATTTCAAGGAAAAGATATTGCCTAGTGATTGTAGATGATTTCTCAAAGTTTTCATGGGTTTATTTTCTTGGATCAAAGGATGAAGCTAGTGAAATCATCATCAATCATATCAAGCAAGTCAACAATCATCCTGATTTCAAAGTAAGGAATATTAGGAGTGACAATGGAACTGAGTTCAAGAATTTAACCATGAAGTTGTTCTGTGAAGAAAGTGGGATCATGCATGAGTTCTCAGCTCCAAGGACTCCACAACAAAATGGTGTGGTGGAAAGGAAGAACAGATCACTAATTGAAGCTGCAAGGACAATGCTTGAAGAGTCAAAACTCCCAACTTATTTTTGGGCTGAGGCTGTTAACTGTGCATGTTACACTCAGAATATTTCTCTAATCAATCAGGCAAAATGCATGACTCCCTATCAATTATTCAAGAGAAGAAAACCAACTTTAAACTTTCTACATGTCTTTGGTTACAAATGCTACATCTTAAGGAATCAATCTGATCACAAAGGGAAGTTTGATGCAAAGGCTGATGAAGGAATATTTGTTGGTTATTCTGCTGGAAAATCATATAGGGTCTACAATCTAAGAACCAACATTGTCTTGGAATCTGTACATGTTGTGTTTGATGATAAAAAGATTGATGGACTAACAGATGAGGGACATCATGAAGAACTCAAATTTGACAACATTGAGATATACTGTGATGATAGTGGAGATGGGAATGATGAAGAAGGCATCTCAAGAAGAATTCAGAATCTGCCTTTGGATAATGCACAGAATGCTGCATCCGTTGAAAGTCATAATTCAGCTTCCGTTGAAAGAAGCGATGCAGCATCCGTTGAAAGACAAAGTGCATCATCCGTTGAAGTTCATAATGAAGCATCCGTTGATCACAGTCTGTCAACGGATAATCAATTCACTTCATCAGTTGATAGAGCTCCCAATTCCTTTCAAAGGATCAGCAACTCAGTGGGAGTTTCAACAAATCAACATTCTATCTCACATCATGACAATACTGAGGCAACCTCATCTAGGGCTAATCTAACACCTCAAAGGAAATGGACCAAGAATCACCCTTTTGAACTGATCATTGGTGATGCTACATCAAAAGTACAAACTAGAAGGGCTACTCAAGATGAATGTCTGTATAGTAGCTTTCTATCACAGGAGGAACCTAAGAGAGTGGAAGAAGCTCTATTGGATCCAGATTGGATTTTAACAATGCAAGAGGAGCTAAACCAATTTGAGAGGAACAAAGTATGGAAGCTGGTACCCAAGCCAAAGAACAAGAGTTCTATTGACACAAAATGGGTATTCAGAAACAAGATGGATGAAAATGGCATTGTCATAAGGAATAAAGCCAGATTGGTTGCTAAAGGCTATTCTCAACAAGAGGGAATAGATTTTGATGAAACATTTGCTCCGGTTGCCAGACTTGAAGCCATCAGAATCTTTCTAGCCTATGCAGCTAATGCCAATTTCAAAGTCTATCAAATGGATGTCAAGAGTGCATTTCTAAATGGGGAATTGGAGGAAGAAGTTTATGTAAGCCAACCTCCAGGTTTTGAAGATCCAAATTTTCCAAACTATGTGTATTATCTGTTGAAAGCACTCTATGGACTAAAGCAAGCACCTAGAGCCTGGTATGAGACTTTGTCAAAGTTCCTTCTAGATAATCACTTCATAAGAGGTACTGTTGACAAAACTCTCTTCTTTAGAAATGTTAATGGCTCTAAGATACTTGTACAAATTTATGTAGATGATATTATATTTGGATCTACAGATGATAAGCTTTGTAAAAAGTTTGCTAAATTAATGCAAAGTAAATATGAAATGAGCATAATGGGAGAGCTAACTTACTTTCTTGGTTTACAAGTTAAACAAGTTAGTGGTGGAATTTTCATTAGTCAAACCAAATATATTTATGATCTTTTAAAGAAGTTTGACTTAATGGATTGTTCACCTGCAAAAACTCCCATGGCCACTGCCACTAAGCTTGAATTAAACAAGGCTGAAAAGTCTGTGGATATTACAAGTTATAGAGGCATGGTTGGCTCACTTTTATATTTAACTGCTAGTAGACCTGATATAATGTTTTCTACATATCTCTGTGCTAGATTTCAAGATGACCCTAAAGAATCTCACTTAGTGGCTATTAAAAGAATTTTCAGATATCTCAAGGGGACTCCAAATCTAGGAATCTGGTACCCTAGAGAGTCTGGTTTTGATCTAATTGGCTACTCAGATGCAGATTATGCAGGTTGCAAAATAGACAGGAAAAGCACAACAGGCACCTGTCAATTTCTAGGGAACAAGCTTGTATCGTGGTTCAGCAAGAAGCAGAATTCTGTTTCCACATCAACAGCTGAAGCTGAGTACATTGCTGCTGGTAGTTGCTGTGCACAGATACTATGGATGAGGAATCAACTATTTGACTATGGTCTGACTGTTGACAAAATTCCAATATTCTGTGACAACACAAGTGCCATTGCCATTACTGAAAATCCAGTGCAGCACTCAAGAACCAAGCATATTGATATCAAGTACCACTTCATTAGGGAACATATGATGAAAGGTACAGTGGAACTTCATTTTGTTCCAAGTGAAAAGCAGATTGCAGACATATTTACCAAGCCACTTGATGAATCAACATTCACAAGATTAGTAAGTGAGTTAGGTATGCTTAATTATTCATAATTTATGTCATCTATATAATCTTCCTTGGAGCCTGAAATGAATTTGCTGCAAGAACAAAGTTGGCTTTAATTAAGACTTATCCTATCAACGGATATTCTCTATCCGTTGAAAGCCAAAATTGTTCCATCAACGGATGTTCATTATCCGTTGAAAGACAAATACATTTCTGGTAATTTTATCCTTCAGCAGATAAAATGGTGTTGTTCATCAACGGATAACTATTTCCCTTATCCGTTGAAGTGTCACGTCAGTTACTATAAGTGAGTCACAGCCGTTGATTCTTTTACTCAACCGTTGATACAGATATACAGTGTTGTATGTATTTGTATTTAAGGTAGTTTTCAGAATTTCTACAGTTTTATTTATTCTTGAACGGCTGTAACTTACTTAAAAGTATCATTTAATCATTTTATTTACGTTTTAATTCAAGAAAGTATAAAAGCCCAATTGAACTCTTATTCTTACTTTACGCTTTCTTGCAATTCTTATTCTCTTTCTCTCTAAATTCTCAAGTTTTTCTCTGCAACCTCTACTCACAACAATGGCACCAGTAGTCAAAATTATATCTCAAACAGGATTTGTTTATGAAAAGAACAATTTCATTGCCTTGGTTGAAAAGAATGAAGCCCATTCTGATTATCACAAGATGATGGACTTCATCAAAAACTGCAAACTAAGCTATGCAATGCTGGAAGCCCCAACCATCTACTGTGAGGTGATTGAGGAGATTTGGACAACTGCAGAGTTCAACTCCACATATATGACTATTGCCTTCTCTCTAAAAGGTAAGGACTATTGCATTAATTGTGATGATATACAATCTTGCTTTAAGTTGCCTGAGAATAATGCCATGACACCATACACTGATAAAGATGTCTCTGCTATGCTAGATTCCATAGGCTATGCTTTTGATTCTGCTAGTTTAGGTAGTATTAGAAGGAAAGGCCTTAGGAAAGAATGGAGTTTTCTTGGAGATGCCTTTATTAAGGTTTTCTCTGGGAAGATTATCAATTTTGATGCTATCACTTCATCTCGTGTTAATATGCTCTATATGCTAGTTTCTGATAGGTACTTTAATTTTAGCAACTGTGTTATGCTAGAATTAGGTTCCAGATTAGGTAACAAAGCTAATAGACCACATAACATCTACTATGCTAGATTCTTTATGTTATTGGCTAACCATGTTGCTGAAGGTTTGGTTATATCCAATGAGAATAATAAACTCAAATGCTGGGCACAAGAGAAAAAGGGTCCTTGCAGACCTTTTGAGAATGAACCTCAACAGCCAAGTGCCATTGGTATACTTGCCAATCATGAATGCACCACAGGTAAGTGAGGTAAATACTTCTCTAACTCCTACTATTTCCAACCCCAATGTTTCTTTGCCTTCTAGTGTGGCTATGGAACCTGTGTCTCTGTCCAAACAGGCTCCTACCAAAGCCACCAAATCTAAAGTTTCCAAAGTCAAGTCAAAGAAACCTACCTCTGTTGTTTCTCAAAAGACAACAGTTGTAACAACTACCATAAACCCTGAAGGGAGTGAACAGGGTGTGAGTGGTGAGGGGAGGGGTGAACATCAAAAAGCCCCCCAGGATAAGGTGTGAGAGGTGAGTGGTACCTAAACCAGCCAAGCCACAGTCTCTCAAAAGACTGTGGTGGTTCAAAAGCAGTCCAACACATCCCTAGTTGCATCCTCCCAAAAGGTTGTAACTATTGAAAATAGTCCCCAACCAGGGACACAGAACAAAAGAGGGAGGGACACTGAAGCCACACATTCACCATTTAAAGCATTTTCAAGGAAGAAGAAGGCCAAGACCCTAGTTTCCACACAAGGGACACACACAACACAGATACATCCACCTGTATCTGTGCCTTCTCAAATTCAGCTTGATGTGATTCCAGCAAATGTGGAATCACAACCCCATTCTCTCAATATAAAAACACACCATTCATCAAACTCTCCAATACCCTCTCTGGATGTGGATATGATATTCACATCAATTCCTGATTCTCCCTCATTAAAACTCAGGGAGGAGCCCCACTCAAAACCTGGTGATCATCATCTTTTAGATGATTTGTTGGATCATCAGCCAATTATTTCAGATGTAGTTGCAGAATCTGTGTCACCTCACTTAAAAATCAATCCACATAGATTCAACAATTATGTCACTTTCTATATCTACATCTTTTCCTTCTTCAACGGATATCTCTCATCCGTTGACAAGTGGTTTTTCTTCAACGGATAAGCTTAACAGCAGTTATCCGTTGATGCCATCAGTTTCCACTTCAACGGATATTCCCTATCCATTGATGGTCTCTACACACTTAACAGAAACAATTCCAACTGTAGAGGACATGGCAACTGTACAATCACTTTTAGGTTTGAGGGAAGGGAGTGATCTTTTGAGTGAGAGGCTGGGTTGCTCCCAGGCAAAAGGAGAGGTTGAGAGTCACCATATGCATGCTATCTCTTCCAGCATGGCAAAAGTGAGTGAGAGGAGTGCCACCTTAGAAGGTGAGGGTGAGGGTGTGAGGGTGTGTGTGAGCCAGGGGGAGCCCCTGATGCAAGAACAGAGAGAAATTGAGAGAAAGGCAGGTACAGAAGCTATAAGGGTGGATCCAGCCATTGCTAGTGAGTTAATGAAAGTGGATGATGCAGACAAGGGAAGACAATTTCAGCAACATTACAAAGCTATCATTGATAACATTTCCTTGGATGCTGACACTTTTACTCACCCTGTTTCAGCTATCAATTATTGGCTGCACAGGGCAATGTGGAGGCAGAACATACACTACACATTGTACACACTTCAGAATCTCTTCTCAGAGACAAAGCTGCTGTCAACAGGCTGCCTTCTCAAGCTGGTGAGCCATCTGAAGAATTTGGAGTAAATTCTAATGATGATGACTCTAATTCTTTGAATGAGAGCATGAACTTAGGGGGAGTAGCAGGCCCAAGTTCTGTTCCTGATCTTCCTGAATGGGCATGGGCAAAACCATCAACACCAGGAGAGTTTGGTGTCACCTTGGTCAGACAAGTCATGACAATTCAGAAGGCCCTTCAGGAGACTCAAGATGCTGGTACCAAGGCAATTCTTCAAGCTCATCTGGAATCTCTGCATCTCTTGCAGTTGCAGCATTACCAGCAAAATCTAAGTGTGGATGAGCTCAAGCAGGACATTGCTGATCTGAAATCCTACAATGCTGAGAAATTGGATTCAGTTATACCCTATGGTACTATGCAAGATTTGTTGGGGAGACTGAGGAAAGCATCTGATGCTGACAAGAGGCTGGCCAGATTGGAAGATAGGGTTCACATCATTGAAGACTCTATGGCCACCATCCTTCAGAATCAACAAACTCAAATAAATCTACTCATGCAGCTGGCACAAGCACAAGGCTTGACCCCTATTCTTGATGATAACAAAAAGGGGGAGAATAAAGGGGAAGGGGAAGGAGAGCCATCTACAACAGTTCAGATTTCTCAAGTGCTAGTTCCTGTCATCACAACTTCTCCAACTATTCAAGTCAAAGGAAAGCTAGATGGAATTGATCTAATCCAGATAGTAGCAGCTGAATTGCAAGTCAAAGAGCAAAGGAAGAAGATTGATGAAAAGATGCAACTAATATTTGGTTCTACAACTTCTCAATCACAATCTGTGAAGCATAGCACAAAAGTGGAATCAATTATTATGGAACTCAAGCCAGTAGGGAGGCATAAGGATAGAGAAACTTCTTCCAAAGATCTGCAACCTATGGTTCTCAAGCCCAATAACAGATCCAATAAGGACTCTATAAGAATCCTCTAAAAGAGGTGGATTTTCCTCTTCCAAAAGCTGATGAGGACAAGCTTTTAGGTAGAAGTATTGCATATCTCAAAGAGACCATGGATGAGGCTGTAAGGAGAAACATGGCTATTATCTTCAGAGAGGGAAAGAGCATATGTGTGATGCAAGGACATCCCAAATTCTCAATAGCCAAGAGGGAAGAAACCAAAAGGTTGAAGGAAGAAGCCAAACAACTAAAGGCTGACAAAAGAGCACAAGCAAAGCTTGAAAAATAGCTAAAGTCAAGTCAGGCTGAAGAACAGAAAGAAATTGAAGACAAAGGTGAAGATGAAGCTATGGGGGACATGGTTGGTACTGAGATGGAGGAAAGAAGTAAGGAAGAATGGCAGAAAGGGAAAAAAAGAAGGTCAATGCAAAGAGAAAGAAGGTAGATAAGACTGAAGAAACCCAATCAATATCCAAACCACTGCCCTCTATTCCTGAACCCATTGTACCTGACCCCTTCATGAACATTCATGGTGAAACAATCATTCCCAAGGAGGAACCAATTGATTGGGACACCATCAAATTGCCCACCTTCCTAACTTCTTCTCCACCATCAAAGAAGCAGAAAAGAAGAATCAAATCAACACCCTCTAAAGCCTTAACCAAATTCGCACAGAAGCCTAAACCTAAACCTCAAACCTCTAAAGATGATTATGTTCACATTTGTGACATAAAAGAATTTTCAGACATTGAACTCTATCTGGATGAGCTGGAGGAAGTAAGGGGAATAGCTGCCTACAGACAGCTAACAGAAAGACTAGTGTTCAAATACAAAGGAGCTGGGGAAAGAACATGGCCTCTTCACAGAATTCTGAATGAAGGCTACTCTACCTTGATTAGAGTCTACTCAGCCATACAAAGGGATTCTGGCTTTACCAGGACTGCCAAGACTGAGATTCTCAACAAGATTGCCAACATAAGGAAAACTTGGAGGGAGCCCAATGCTTTGCCTAGAACTTTACTCATTCAAGAAAGAGGAATTATAATTCACAAATCACCTCATTGGTTGATGGAGTTCAGAGACAACAAAGGAGTCAGAAGATTTTTCAGAATTGAAGATCAGCTAAAGATTGCCAGTAATGAAACTCTCAAGGATATGCAATCTAAGTTAGATATCAATGAAGAAGATGAAGCTGAATTCTACAGACAACTTCAACTTCAAATAGAGGAGAATGACAGGAGGCTAGGAAAGAAAACCAGGGATCAAAGGAAAAGAAAGTAATTTGCTCAGGCTAAAGGAGCACCCTTGGAAATAATGTAATTCTTCAATTCCATCTCAGCATATACATTTTTGTAGCACTTTTGAATTTCTGCTTTATTACAGTTTATATATTTGTTAAGTGTTTTGTTATCATCAAGCTAAACCCAAATTTATGCCTACAGTTCTAGTAGACATAAATAGGGGGAGATTGTTAGGAATATGTGTATTAGTTTGATGATAAGTTAAGCAAAACACTTAAGTAGAAATCTAGTGTTTGTAGCCTCAACGGATAAGACCATCTTGGCTATCCGTTGAAAGAGTGGCTTTACTTAGCAATAAGTTTAGTATTGTAACACATTTCACTCTCTGGTTTCAAGCTGTAATTCTTAGACGTTGTTAGGAAATGATCAGTCATGTTGACTACTAATGGATGTACAAATAGGAGGGCTAAGTGTAAATATTTCATGCCTTGTAATTTTGTATAAGTGAAGAAGTGTCAACGGATATTGAAGACCTTCAACGGATAAGAAACAAAGCTTCAACGGATGTCTCTAATGCTTCAATGGATAATATCCATCAACGGATAAGTGCTTCAACGGATAAAGACTTCAACTGATAATGCATCAACGGATAAAGCTTCAACGGATAAAGCCTTAACGGATAAGGCATCAACGGATGAAAGCTTCAACGGATGCTTAGTTCATTAGCAGTTGATAGTGACAATTCACAAGCTGACAGAGGCACATGGGTTGACAGAGACACACTGGAATGTGGAAGCCTCTAGGAGGAATCAAGAAAATGCAGCATTTCCATTCTGATGTAAACAAGGAAGTATTCAAAGATTTACAGATTATCCTAGATTGCATTGGATAGAGAAATGAAGAAGAAACATGTGAAGAATCTTTTCAATTGTATTTTACAGTTTGTCTTCACTTATAAACTTGGTGATATATAAACCAAGTAGCAGCTAGTAATTAGACATGAATTTTCCTTGAGCTGTTTAGAAATATCAAAAGAGAAAATCATCTAGTTTGTACTAGGATGCAGCTGTGATTTAATTCTTTGAATCACAGATTTTCTGAAATAACACATCTCTGGTGGAACAACAAATCCACCAGAAAAGTTTTTAAGTTCTTTGTGCTCATTACATTTGTGTTTGAATATATATATCTGTCTGCATCAGCTTCAAGCAATTCACACACATTTGATCACTCAAACACTTAGCCTTAGAAACTGCTCAAAACTTGAAAAAGTTTTGAGATTTACATTCAACCCCCCTTCTGTAAATCTCATTGTTAGTCCACTGGAAATAACAACTGCTTCATCTGCAACTGCAACAGCGAGTTTGGTTGGTTTGTGAGGCCCTTCCTTGATTCTATCAAGATATTCTGGATCTGTTGCTTCCAGAAACATGGTTATCCTCACCTTTCATATGGGATATTCAGATGGTCTCAATATGAGAACTCTAATAGCCTCATATCGGCTATGGATTTGTGTCTTTGGAGGTTCTTCAGTTTTGGTGGGCTTAGTTGGAGTTTCTACTTTAGACATGATTATTTTTGGATCTTAAACTATTTGTGTGTTAACAGATAGGCTCTGATACCACTTGTTAGGTCACACACACACTGTAGAGGGGGGTGAATACAGTGTATATCACAATCATATCGAACTCTAATAACTCAAGTAACAGAAAAAAACTTTATTCAAAACAATAAACTCTGTTACAGTATGGAACTGTCCTCTCTCAGTGATGAACAAATATCACGAGAGCTGCTAGGGTTACAATCAATAATCTTCTCGATAATGATAACACTTATAATGTAAACCCTATGTCTGTGTTTATATACTACACAGTTACAAGATAATCGCTAATTGATATGGAATATAATTCCGCTTCCTAAAATATATCAATCACATATCTTTTCTTCCAAGTATTCCATTCTTCACGGAATTTCTTCTTCATGCATATCTCTTCTTACGTTTGTCTAGATCTTCTCTTCCTGTAAATCAGCTACCTTCCTTATCTGAATATTTCCTTTAAGTCCTGGTATTATCTTCTGATAAATATCTCCTGAACCTTAAGTACTGATGATTTAAGTTCTGACTTCAGTATAAGTACTGATTTCAGTTAAGTACTGATTTGTCCTGTTTAAGTAAGATCTGAAAACTAAATATAAATCATATTATACATGACATTATCAAATATATCTAACAATTTCAATGATCATGATCAGCTGAGATTTGAAAATAAAGATATAAATTCTGATTCTGTAAATTCTGATAACCTAAATCCCAATCCTGTAAGTTCTGATGGGTTAAATTCTGATGTCATTGAAACTGTGGTAACTGCTCCAAAGGAAAATGCACCTGTTCAGGGGGAGCAAGTTGATGATCATACCACATCTCTAGAAGCATCAGAACCAGTCACTTGCTCTTCAAGTTTTGATTCATCAAGTTCTGATGAGCCAAACTCTGATAATTCTGGAAACTATGATTCTTCAATTCCAGAAGGATTCAACTCAAATTCTGGAACCTCAGAGAGCATAACTTCAGGGGGAGCATCAGAAAATGCTGATGGAGACAGCATGGATCAACGGGGAGGATCCAGTTCTAGAGATCAACTTCCATCTGCAAGGAAGTGGACTAAATTACACACACCTGACTTAATAATTGGAGATCCTGAAGCAGGTATCAAAACTAGAACAATAACAACAAATGAATGTCTCTATCATTACTTTCTATCTCAGACTGAACCAAAGAAAGTGGAAGAAACTCTTCAATATGCTGATTGGGTACAAGCAATGCAGGAAGAGTTATATGAATTTGAAAGAAATAAAGTCTGGACCCTAGTGCCAAGACCAAAGAATAGATCAATTGTTGGTACAAAATGGGTGTTCAGAAATAAAACTAACAATGATGGCATAATTACAAGAAATAAAGCAAGGCTGGTTGCTAAAGGTTACTCTCAACAGGAGGGTATTGACTATGATGAAACATTTGCTCCAGTTGCTAGATTGGAAGCCATAAGAATCTATTTGGCTTATGCCGCTCACAAGAAGTTTAAAGTATTTCAAATGGATGTGAAAAGTGCTTTTCTCAATGGAAAATTGGAAGAAGAGGTATATGTTGAACAACCTCCAGGCTTTGTAGATCCAAAATTTCCAAATCATGTCTACAGGCTTGACAAAGCACTTTATGGCCTTAATCAAGCTCCTAGAGCATGGTATGAGACTTTGTGAAAGATTTTTGGCTCTACAAATACAAAACTTTATGAAAGATTTTCAAAGCTAATGCAGTCAAGATATCAAATGAGTATGATGGGAGAATTTAGATATTTTCTGGGACTTCAGGTCAAGCAAACTGAAGAAGGTACTTTCATAAATCAATCCAAGTACACCAGATATTTACTCAAGAAATTTGGAATGCAAGACAGTTCAACTGCATCCACTACCATGGCCACAGCCACAAAGTTAGATAAAGACACCAGAGCATCAGTAGATATTACTAACTATAGAGGTATGATTGGCTCACTTCTATATTTGACTGCAAGTAGACCTGATATCATGTATGCTACCTGTCTTTGTGCAAGATTTCAGGCTGATCCAAGAGAACCTCATCTAATAGATGTGAAAAGAATTTTCAAGTACCTCAAGGATACAACTAATCTAGGATTGTGGTATCCTAGGGAATCAGATTTTAAGCTAATAGGTTACTCAGATGCAGATTTTGCAGGATGCAAAATAGACAGGAAAAACACTAGTGGAAGCTGGCAATTTCTTGGAGGCAAATTGGTTTCTTGGTTTAGCAAGAAACAAAAATTAATTTCCATATCAACTGCAGAAGCTGAATATATTGCTTCATGAAGCTGTTGTGCACAGATTCTTTGGATAAAGAATCAGTTACTGAACTATGGGTTAGAATTTTCTAAAATACCTATTTACTGTGATAATCAAAGTGCTATTGCTATGACAGGAAATCCAATTCAACACTCAATGACAAAGCACATCAGCATTAGGTACCATTTCATAAGGGAACATATGATGGAAGGTACAGTGGAATTGCATTTTGTTCCAACAAATCAACAACTAGCAGATATCTTCACAAAACCACTATGTGAAGCTACTTTTACAAGAATGGTAAATGAACTTGGAATGGTTTCAGGTTCTTTCTCAAAATCTGTTTAGTTTTTGTTCTCATACATCAGACTTTATGATTAGTGTTTATAGATTTTCTTATCTCAATATAATCTGTGCTTAATTTGTAACATATTAAAACACTTCTTATTATCTGATGTGATCCTATAAACTCTAAAAGTGTTCTGAATGTTCTGTGAATATTCAATCCAATGAGGATTATCTTGTTAGATGTTGACTTAGTAGTCTTTAACAAACTATGAATCCCATGTTTGAATTAGTTATTTATGTAGAAATCCATAACACAAGCAAATTCTGATTTTGATCTTAGTAAAATTTACTTCCTGTATCTTATTACTAAGTCACAAACTAGATTATTGCTTCTTATCTGTCAAATTCTGATGTTAGTAAATCTTAAGGATGAACTACATGCTTGATAAGCCTCACTTATCTGAAGAAAATAAAAGAAAAAAATAAATTCAAATCAGATACTCCTTTGAGATCTAGAGTAAATATGTGAAAGGGAAGATCCAAGTGCATTGCTGGTATTAAGTTATATGCATTAGAAAGGCAAATTAATTTTTCTTGGTGACTTTTCACATTCTCTGATTACTGGAGAAATATTCTGATAACAGCATAAATTCTGATGGCAGTTGTAACTCATTTACATTAAGAATCCATTGTCAAAAGAATTTTAAAAGATGCATAAAATAAGCACAAACAGTTGAGTTGGATTCTTGCATAACTTTATTCTATAGTAGACTTCATAATTCAAGACATATTTTAAGCATTTTTCTTAGTTATGCCTTATTTCTAAGATATACTGAAGTTTACCAGACTTTAATCTTTATCTGATCATTTGCACATAGACACACTATCACTCTATATGAATGATGAAAATTATCGTGGTGGTAAAGTTGTTTCAGATAAATAGTCTAGCATTATTTGCATAAATTATGAGGACAAGTTCTGCTTATGTTCTGATGATTAAACTCTGAAGAAACCAGTCAGTATTGTGTGAAGAATCACAGAAACAGTCATTCATTTTTTGAGTACAGAAGCCATGTTCTGATGACCTTTAAATTCTGATAATAGTCAAGTTCTAATGCAAACTCTGATGCTTACGTGGCATTATTTATTTACTTGACTTATTCTTGATATTTACCGTAACGGTCATATTTTCAGAAAATAATTAAGTGAGATAAAAATAGTGATAATCATTTGGTTAATGGGTTGCGTGTTGGTTTTTGCATCTGCATGTGTGCAATAATTACTGCACATTTCTCGTGCCCACTAATTACTGCCTTGACTATTTACTGTGTGACAGGTGTAACTATGCCGATTTTACTTCCAAAAAGAGCCGTTGAATGGAAAGAGTATAAATATTAGAGATAAAAGATTATACAAATCTTTTAACTTCTCTCTTACTTACTTTATCTCTTTTTCTTTTACTCTCTCTCTTTTTTTCTCTCTATTTTCTGACGGACTTTCTTACAGGCATTTTATCAAACACCTTGCGAACACGCGATTTTCACTTGATTTATCACAGAAATGGCACCAAAGGACATTATCTTTAATGGAGCCAAGTTCGTCCCCAACAACTATATGGCTATTCCCAGCAAGGACGATGCTCCTTCAGCTCTTCACTTCATTCAAGATTTCTGGCTCGCAGTGAGATTGTGTATGCTTTGACCCAACCACAAGCACTCTCAGGAATACAAATTCTGGAGTTTTGGAGGACTGCAATCTATGATGATGGTGGTGAAGATGGGTCTCCAAGCATCATTTTCACAACTGGGGAAGATGAGCACCTGGTTACCCTGTCTACTATTCGACAAGCTCTACATTTGCCAGAAATTTGTACTTTCAATTCTCAGATTGAGGATCCACTTCTACATAGTATGATGACCAATATTGGCTATGAGAAAAGTCTATCCAAGCTGGGACAACTGAAGAGGCCATACATCAGAAGGGAGTGGAGCTTCTTTTTCGATTGCATCACCAGAGCCTTTGCCAACAAATGCTCAAACTTTGATGCTATTCCAATTCTGAGTCAGCAAATAGGGTATGCACTTCTTAATCAAACTCATTTTGATTATGCTACTGCTATTTTGGGTTTTATTGGGGATAGGTTGAAAGAGGACCCAAATACTGTTTACTTTTCTAGGTTCTGTCAGCTTATTTATAGTTTTTTTGTTCTGATAATGTGATATCCCATATTGTTCAGAATTATTATTATTATTATTTGAATAGGTTTAGGTGATTTTCTGATTAGGAAAGAATAAAATTGTGGATAATTTATTCTTGTTTGACTATTTGGTGTTATTAAATGGTAATGTGCTAATTGTTAAGTGTTATATCGATCCTTGTTAATTTCTAAAGATATTTACTTAAATGTATTATTTTCAAAAGTTTATTTGAAAACCGATCATTTTATTGATATCGATAAATTGAGTTCGTTTAGTAATATTAGGGATTGGATGAATATTATGTCTGTTATGTGTTGTATGTAATATTAATTGTGTGGGACTCAATTGTGATTGAGGATTATTTGTATTATTAATTACTGAGTCGTATCGTTTTATATTTGTCTTTAAAAGTGATTTTATTGAAAATTTAATTTCATAAATATTTAAATTATCTTTAAAATTATTTTTATGACTTTATAATTACAATAATTATTTTTGGGATTTTATAAAATTTAGAAATCAATATTTCATCAATTATTTAGCCCTGTATGATTTTCTGATTTCATTTATTTATAAAATCCATATTTAATTCCAAAATTATTCAAAAATTACGAAACTCATATTTATCTAAGTTTGGAATATTCTGAGAATTTTAAAATTATTTTGGAAATTTTTGGGATTAATTTTACCCGCGCGTTGAATCGTTTAATTGTTAAAAGCGGGTATAAATTGCGTTTTAAAAATTGTTTTAAAATTATAAAATTTATGTTTTTATAAACTTCGGGATATTTGTAACATTTTAAGACTATTTTCGTGATTTTCTGAATTTGTTTCAAGTGCAGCTCGGTTCGTTAATTATAAAATGCGGGTATAGCGCGCAAGTCAAAAATACTTTAAAAATTATGAAATTTTTATTTTTATTACTTTTAATTATTTCAAGAATTTTAGAATTATTTTGGTAATTTTTTCGGATTATATTTACCCGCAACTATGTTCGTTAAATCGCAAAATGCGGGTATGATGTTAAACTCAAAAATATTTTAAAAATTATGAAATTTTTATTTTACTAGTTTTCTAATTATTCTGAGAATTTTAGAATTTGTTTGGTAATTTTTCTGGTTTTATTTACTGGCGCGTTTATTCGATAAGTTGAGAAATGTGGGACAAAACAAAATTTTCAGGTATAAATAAGGATACGTGTGTTGCTGTGCTCTGTTAAAAAAAAAGAAAAAACGAGTAAAGCCCGAGCCCCACCCCTGCCACGTGCCCCCTCCCCCTTCCTTATCTCGCGTTAACAAAATAACCCCCCATTTCCTTTTACCAAAAGAGTTCGTCCCCCTTCTGTCTCTCTGTCTCTCTCCCAGTTTATATTTATTTAATTTTCTAAAATTCATATCTTCTCAAATGTCCGTCCAAATTTCAATTGTTATATATATATAAACGATCAGCGCTTCGATACCTATGCATAGGTATATATTTTGCAAGATTTTGAGGAGATAATTTGCAGGGCATATTTCCGTTATATTTCTGTTTTAATTTATTCTTGGGACGTACAAAAGGAGTTTGACGATTTCGATTACTCCACATGACATGTCAGCGTGTATATGTCTATGGCTATTAATTTCAGATTTTTCTGGAGATATTTTCCGAACATCAGATATTCTCTTCGGGGTGATCAGAATTTATTTTGGGTAACGATTCCGAAATTCCGCCTTCGTACTTGTGTATATTATAGCATGTTAGTGTTTATATATTTATTTCATAATTTTTAGAAATTGTTGAAGAAGTCACTTTTGGTCCGAGTTTTGGTTCAGGTGGCCGTGTTATTCATTTCTGGAGCGTTTATAAGCGTAAATATAAATTATTATGTTGATTGTTGTTGGTTGTGTCGATATGATATCGACTGGCAGTCCAAGAAATAGAGGAGGTGTTGTCCAATTTCCAAGAAAATATTATTTTAAATTATTTTCAAGGCTCGATAAATATTATTAAATAATTTATTCTTATTTTATTCGTATTAAATAAACTGTTCATCCTTTTATTACGAAACGAACGCGTATAGACTCAGAAAAATATTTTGCTTTCTTTAAAAATACTTTCTAGACCTAAATTCTTTTGTTTCGGGGACTCGATTATTTTTGCAGATCATTCTGAGTCGTTTATTGATCAATAAATCATATTTTGACCCGTTTTAATTTCTTAAAGTACCGAGTCAAGTCTTTTAACGAATCGAGTCATGTGTGGTATGAATTATTTGATACGTGGCTTATGTGTTTATATGTTATGTGAATTGCGTGCGTACATGAGTCAAGAGTCTTGTGTTTGACTGTTACCTTTATATGTGGGCTATCATATGGGTAGACGATAGGGTTTTAACGCGCAGTTCGTCGAGCAATTATCGTTTAGACGATTAAAGTTATATCTTTTAATTATAGATGCGGATCATTCGAGTTGATCGGGACCAGACATTGAAAAGAGTAAGATGGAATGGTATTGGGTATCCGGCTTCTAGCAATCGCAGGAGCAGCATATCAGTAAAATGTTGAAAAGCAAGACGGAGATGTTTTGAGACAGAATGTCAGAATAGATGCGTCTTTGCGAATGTGACTAACTACTAAATCTCAAAGGCAAGTATCCCTATCATCACTTATTGTTCTAGTGATATTTATTTTAAATCTTATCATGCAAGTATTGTTTTCCCTATTCTCAGTTCAGAATAGATAAATGTTTTACATATCGCTGAATTAAATGATTCTGTTTATGCAAGTACTCTTCTGCTATTCTATGTTCAGAATAGCTAAGTGATTTTACTTATCAAATTAATGGATTGATAAATATTTTGGATTTTGAGGAAAATGAGTTGGTTTTGCGAGTATTCCTGCCCAAGTAAATGGGGGAATAAAAGTTTATAAGGCTGTCGAGTATTATGACCCCTTTCAATAAAATGTTTTTAAGATTGGATGATTGCGTAAGAGGCCGTGGCGGCGGTCCAGCGTGAGCTATGTATTATACAGGATATAACACCTTGCTAGGCCAATATGTGCCTTGGGTACCCCTTTATTTAGTTGGATATGCTTCGGCATACCGGTGTTGCTCCGCGGCTGATCACCGGCGGTAACACACCGTCGTTCGAGGATTCCAATCTAAATTATGATATTTTTTTTGATAATCATAGAATAAATGATTTATCAACTGTTTCTGTTTTGGATTAATGGTGAAATACAGTTTTGATTCAGTTTCCGATTTGTGCTGATACTTAATTTGTTGTTAAATATCAAAGGTGGTATTAGTATAGATGATTGATGTTGACTTCAGTATGGGTGTTGTGAGCATCAACGTTCGTATTGATATCTAATTTGATATGACAGTAAAATAAGTATTAATTTCAAGAGTTCGGTTTTGAGTAAAGTTTATGATTCATCCCATAATCATTGCTTCTTGTTAGTATTGTTTACGATATTTCCGTAAACACTGTTTTACGAGTTTTATTCTCGTTATGATTCAAAGTATTGCTGAAGCATTTCGCTCAAAAATATCAAAATGGTTTTGAATAAAATGAAGGAACCAATTCTGGGATTCCTCAACTAAAATTTTATGATTCCGCAATTATGATTTTAAATATTCTGCTCTAATGCAGATGTCGGTTTTATATCAAAAGACCCTATATATGTCATAATGATCTTGCTGAACATTTCTTTTGCTCATACTTTCCTGTTTTTAAATCTAACCTCCATTGAGGATTAACTTACGCTGTTTAGCCGCGTAATTCGAGGAAGCAAAGAAGAAGCTTTTGGAAGGTGGTTGGTCCAGGGTTTGCAAACTAGTGTAAGTTTTATTGTATAAAGTTGTTTATATTATATTATATTATAGCAGTATATTGTATTTGGGCCTAATATACTTCTTTTCGAAGTTATACTAGCGGGTTAGTAGTGAATTAGAAATTATTGAAAAGAGTTTTAAAAGAAAGTAAAAAATTTATTTGTGGAATTTGGATATCTTGTTTCTAGAACTGAAACCTTAAAAGATCTTGGATTAGTTTGGGGTCATAGATGCTAAATATTTTCCGATGGCATTTGCATTTTTATTAAACAAGTTATTTTGGATTGAGGTTTCATAGTAACGACCAAATCCTCTGACCCCGGATTTGGGGGCGTTACAGATAAGCCCCAAGCCTTTAGTGACTTGATTCAACCTTTTAAACTTCATAAAAAGGCCTTCACAGACTTGTTATCTGCTGATAATAAGAAAGACATACTAAGACCTCTTCAAATTCCTCAATCTGTAAAACAGTTCTTAGTAAATTTTGATCCTCACACATACACAATCATATATCCTGATGTTGCACCTACACAGCCTACTATCAGAACCTACTATCAACCAGCACAATCCAAACCAACCTTAGTTACTTCACAAAAGGTGCCAGTTGTAAAATCTGACACATCCTCTAGGACCAAAACTAAGAGAACTATTTCTGTGCCTAAATCTCCACCAATGAGAAGAAGAAGGATGATTCTGAGAGATGAATCTGATGAGGATGAACAAGTCCAGGTTCCTGCATCAGAACTTGTGACATTAGAAGCTGAAGTGTCCACTCTTCAGAAAGAGAATGAAGCTGAGGGTTCTGGAATTTTGAAAAGGAAAAGACTTTCAAGTTCTGATACAGATATAGTCACTCCTCCATCTAGAAGATCAAGGAAGACTAGAGTAGGTGTGCATATTGCACAAATTCAATATGAGGATACTGAAGATGCTGAGGAAGGGAATCAGGAATCTCTGATCTCATCAAAACCTACAGTCATTGAAGCTTTGACAACTCCACCTCAACCTGAAGACACTGTTCATGACACAGTGATCACACCTCCTATCTCTCCATTCAAAGAAACTTCCTCAGTTGGAGATTCAGGGTTAAGTCCTGAAATTGACATTCACGGGTTGAATATTCATTCTGTTCTCTATCTGGAAGCTCCACCAGCAAAACAACCAACATCTCCTATTTCACCAATTCTACAGGATGATATACCAACAACACCAGTTCTTGATCTTGGCACTGAAGATCAGAATTTAGATAAAGTTGCTCTAGAATCTCCTTCAGTTACACACACTCTGGTGTTATTAGAGGATGATGAGATTTTATCAAATTCTGGAGACAGTGCTCCAGCAAGTGCTCCAGTTAATGCTCCAATTCTTGGCAATGAGGCACTGCTTAAATTTGTTGAAGATGATGCTCCTGTTCCATGGGATGAAACTTTCAGAGGATTTGAGTGGACAAAGAAGTGGAATGAACCTGACTTCATTCCCAGCCCACATGTTCTGTCAGAACATGTTTCAAAAGTTGATGAGTTGCTGATAAATTCTAACTTCAAAACACAACTTAAAGTCACCGCTCTCAGTACTAAATCTCTTTAAGGTCTACACTCCAAGACTCATGAAAAGGTTGATAAACTTCAGGAAGCAGCTGATAAGCTAGACCTGATGCTCAAACTAGACAATAATAGGTTTATCAGACCAATTCAAGAAAAAGTGGAGGCTATTGAGAAAGTTCAAATCAAGCAGCATGCCCAACTGGATGAGGTCCTGCAGAATCAAGCCTCTCAACAAACACAACTCAATGAAATCCAATCTTCAGTGGAAATCCTTCTTTCACTACTGCTGACAGATGATGCGAAAAAGGGGGAGAAGGTAGTTAAGTCCAAATGCTCTCCAATCAAGACACTGAAGAAAAAGGATGATCATGGTGATGACCAGGGAAACTCTGATAAGAGTAGAGGTCACAGTCAAGGAGAACAATTAAGCAGGATACCTTCTCAACAGACAGGTTCTCATCAGAGATTGTCTGTTCTACTCAAAGGAGGGATAAGGAAGGAAAGAAGCCTACAAATTCTGATGATCAAGTTCTGACAATTACTTCTGATGTAATGATTCAAGCTGGAAGCCAAGATTCACAGAAGTTTTTGCAGACTCTGAAATTTAAGGGAAAGAAAGCAACATTCTTTTACAAGGATCCCAAACTTCAAACTATTGATGAAGAACTGGCCAAGAGACTATTCTTTAAGGATAATCTAGGAGTGGATTTAGAGGAATTAGAGAAGAAGAAGCTTAATTTGCTGCTGAGAAGAGCAAACCAAAGTCAAAATCTTCTGATGCTAAAAAGCCACCAGGCCAAAAGAAAAGGGGATTGTGATAAAAGAAAGAACTGCCACAGAGATTCCTACATCGAGGACTAGATCTCAAACTACTACTAATCCCAAAGACAAGGGAAAAGGAAAAGTTGGGGAGACAGTCAAGAAGCAGAAAATGAAGATTCCTCAAATTCTGATGGATCCTGTGTGCAAGATGGTTCAAGTCTTTGATGATACAGCTGCTGAAGATGAAACTGCTGAAACTTTGAAGAGAAAGAAGATGATAGAAGAATCTAAGACAACCTCTGACATAGCTCAAGTTGTTCAGAGTGAAGAAATTTCAGAACAGAAAGCTACAGAAGAATCTGCAAATCCTGAACAAGTCATCAAGACATCAACCTCTAATAGAGCTCAAGTTGATTTAAACAAGATGACAATTGCTGATAAGAAGAAGCTCCTATGGAAAAATGTAAAGCCATCAGATCCTAAGAAAAGTCAAATTCTATCTGATTTCATGATTGTTGGAATGAATGCCAGAGAAGCAAGAGACAGATCTGGGTTAGGATCAAGTGAAGCCAAGATGAAAACAGGAGTTGAAGTAACTCTCAAAGATCCATTTTTATTAACTGACAAACCACTTGAGGAATTTATACAGCAACACCTTGACAAGGTTATATCTGCTCAAGTGGTACTGGATACTCATGATAAGAGTAAAGTCAAGGAAAAGTTGATTCTATTTCTTAAAGATGGAAGAATATACAGAATGTCAGAATCAGATGTGCTGAACAAATTTCTTAAAGAACTTCAATTCATTCATTATCTTTTGGAGATAAAGTCTGAGGTTAGCAGAAGATGGTCAAATTTCTTGATGAAGACCATAAGGGATAAAGCCAGAATCTCTGGATCAAGGGTTGCAGAATTTATTCCAAAATAGTTGAAGATGATGGAAGAGAAATTCCTATGAGGAAGAATTCTGCTAAGGTAGAAGTAATTCTGAAAGGAAAATGCTTATGTTACAATGAAGACTCTTCACATCCCAGAGTTATCAGACTTGAAGATGGGCTTGAAAGATCATCAATTCCTGCGCTCAGAGCAGCCATTTATCAGATTGTGATAATGAAGATAAAGAACTGATGCAAGTCAAAGCACAGTTAGTTGAAGTTCTGAGAAATGCTGAGGAAAAGCTGGTAACAGATTTTACAAGGAATCACTTTGGATTCAGATTGATCCAGTGATATTGGTAAAGCTACATGTACTGTAAGTTGTATTTAGCTATTTAAAATAATATCTCATTACATTTGTACTTAAATGTTTTTAACATCATTAAATTTATTAACTTATATATTTTTCATAATTTACAAGTTGGGGGAGATTGTTTGATATATTTTTGATGTCATGTCTAATCTGATTTGTTTAGTTTCAGAACTTATTATCAGAATATCGGAACTTAACTGGAAATCAGAACTTACTGAAGAAAGGAAGTTATCAGAACTTAAGGAGTCAGAACTTATATCAGAACTTAAGTGCGGATACACTTCAGGGATGAAAAACGGCTGATTTACAGGAGAGGATCTGGATTAAACAAATACAGATATGCATGGAGAGCTTGACAGCTAAAGGACTACAGAAGATAGTATCTGATTGATATATTTTAGGAAGAGATATATTTCATATCAATTAGAAGATATCTTGTAACTGTGTACTATATAAACACAGCTTAGGGTTTACACTATAAGTGTTATCATTCACGAGAATATTATTCATTGTAACCCTAACAGCTCTTAGTGATATCATACATCACCGAGAGAGTAGATTAACCTACTATAACATAGTTTGATATATTGAATAAACTTGTTTTCTGTTACATACTTGTGTTTATAATCGAATTGATTGTAGATACTATATTCAACCCCCTTTATAGTATCATTGAGGTCTAATAAGTTAGAATTAGTTCAGTCCACTTTTTGGACAAACTGGGTATTTATTTGACATATCGATAAGTCAAGTTTGAGTTCTCTAAAAGAGTAATTTAAAATGACTTCTCGATATGTACTTTATTTATCAAAATGACTTCTCGATAGAATAACTCAAAATGTCTATTTTTGAGTTCTCGATAAGTCATCTACTTTTACTATAAATACCCAGACTTCTCGATACACACACCCACTTACAACTTTCGAGATCTAACATGACCTAGCTTTCAATCCGAAGCCGATTTCTCTCTCATTTTTCATCTTTTCTCAGAAATTTTTCTTACCCACTCATTTTCATCAATCAACAATGTCTTAAATGTTGCAAGGACATATATCCCAGAGAAAGGAACCCATTATCTTGCTTTTACTGATGTAAACCAAGCCCCTAATAGTTTCAAGGGGTTTGTGGAACTGATGGCTGAACCCTATCTTGCAGGTGCTTTAACTGTAAATCCAGTACTGTATCTGGATGTGCTGCATGAAATCTGGACTACAGCTGTAGTAAGGACGGATGTAAATAACAACTCTCTTTCTATGATGGTGACATGCACAATTGGAGGCCAACTAATAGAATTCAATGACCAAGATGTGAATAGAGCTTTGGGGCTGCCAACTGAGAATCTGGTGGAGGTACCAACTCCTGATGAGCCGACTGAGTTCATGGACTTCATCAACTATGGTGGGAGAATCAACCTATCAAGCTTGAACAGGACCAGTCTAAGGAAATAGTGGTCTTTATCTTTTACTCTGTGGTACAACTCTCTTTCTATGATGGTGACATGCACAATTGGAGGCCAACTAATAGAATTCAATGACCAAGATGTGAATAGAGCTTTGGGGCTGCCAACTGAGAATCTGGTGGAGGTACCAACTCCTGATGAGCCGACTGAGTTCATGGACTTCATCAACTATGGTGGGAGAATCAACCTATCAAGCTTGAACAGGACCAGTCTAAGGAAATAGTGGTCTTTATCTTTGACTCTGTGGTAAGGGCCTTTACCTGCAGAAAAACAGGATATGACAACATCTCAGGTGTTATGCAAAAGCTGGTGTATTCAATTGCTCACAACAGACATTTGAATGTTGGTCTGCTGATCCTGGATGAACTTGCAACCAGGCTAACTATGCCTCTGACAGCTAGAGGTAAGGAAATTTTCTTTCCTAGATTTATTATGTCCACTTTAAATAATAAAGTAGCTGACATACACCTACTGAATGGTATAGATATTACTAAAATAGGCAATTGTAAGCAAGTATCCAAAATAATATTGGCTCACTTACTACAAAGAATAAGGTCAATGTAAGTCTGAAATCACTCCATTTATGTTGAAGAGGTTTAGGACTTACCCTTATCCTATGCTTGACATGAGATCTAATACACAATCTAGCACATCTATGATTTCTGAACCTGTGAAAGTACAAACATAAGAACACCAACATGGATCTTCCCAAGCTGCAACCATTCTTTCACAACCTTTAGAAGCTAGGAAACCAACTACCTCATCTTCTCAAAAGGATGAGGTCAGTAAAAAGAAGAGAAAGGGGTCAACCTTAACTGTGGTAACTGAGAGTGGTGAGGAGATAGCTGAAAAAGAGACACCTCTGGTTAAAAGATCCAAAAGGAGTAAACAAATTGAGCTTACCACTCTAGCCACCTCTGTATCCTCCCAACAGGATGCAGTTGTAAAAAAACACAGCCTGCACAAGAAGCAATTCAAGTATATGGCAGGAGAAATAAGGAAGGCACACACTGTGAGGACACATCCCTTGAAGCTCCCTCATCTACTCAGGGGGAGCTGCCAACGCTCACAACTGAGCAACAATCTCTTCTATCTAAAATTTCTTCTCTTCCAATTCCACTTGAATCCACTTCTCAAGTGCACCAAAAATCAAGTGACTTAGCTCAAGAAGCTTTGATCACCACCCAGACACTTCATTTAGATGGTGAGAGGCTATATGCTGGGGTAGACCTTGATGACACCATCACAAACATGGGGTATTCATCAGTCTTTACTGAAGACCCCATGGATACTTCTAATGCACCGTCATGTGCAAAACAGTCTTCACTGACTGAAAGGTTTGAGGGTAGTACTCCTGAGGGGGAGCTATCTAAATCCTCTCCAATTCAATTAGAGGTTCCTCATATAGGGACAACTCCTCTCACAACCCTAGCAGAAATTGCCTTTGCAGTTGAAGCTAGGAGTACGATTGCCCATGATCATGTCATAGGGGAGGCAATCATAGCACATTCAAGTGCCAGTGTGTTGCCAGACACACAAGGTTTTAAGGCTGGTGTACATGACAGTAACCCAGTCAAATCCCCTCCAATTCAATTGGAGGTTCCCACTACAAATGGAGGACAACACACTGTCAAAACCACATAGCAATCTGTGAGTCAAACTGTGACCCCAGTCACAGGTGTTTCTGATGAACCATCCACCTCACAACCTCAACAACCTCACATACTCTCTCATTGGCTACAAGAATCTGCTTCTCAACCAACTTCTGTAGATGATCTACTAGTAGAGCAGATATCTGGACTGGCCAACATCTCACAACATCTCCTGACTTCAAATATGAGCAACCAGGACTATCAAGCTATCATGCTTGCTTATAATGAAGAGGTTGAAGAAAAAAAGGAGAAAATCATCAATGATGCTGAGCCAAATGGAAATGTGGATGCATGGCTGTCTGATGATTTTGCCTTGGAGATGAATCAAGTTCTGGCAGAGAAGAGTATATTACTATTCTGGGAAGCAATGCAAAGGCTTGAGTCCAGAAGCTGTCTATGATGCCATTATAGATGTATACAAACTTCAGGTCAAAGCATTTCATCTGTTTGGTAAAGCTCTTGAAATCAAGCTTACTGGCCATGAAGACAGAATAAGAAAATTGGTGAATGGGAAGATGAACATGATCATACCATCCCAAGAGTAGATCTCTAAGAAATTCAAGCATTTTACTGAGCAAATGGCTAGGATATCTTGCCTCTATTGAGAAGGAAGTCAAAAACCTCAAACTATCTTTGACCAATCTTCATACAGTGATCCAACAACAAATTACTCACTCAAATGGGACCAAGGTCCAGCTGGATCAACTTCACTAGAGCAGATATAAGCCTTCAGCTTTGCTAATGGAATGGATCAAACAGGATGTAGAAGAACACTTTGGCACATCTAGCAGCTCTTATCAGCCTGGATCCACTTCAATAAATCTGCAAATTCAGTCTCTACAAGGTCAAATCACAGCATTGCAAGACTCCAACTCTTCTCTCACTGCACAAGTTCAGGCCTTGACATCTCTTGTCAAGAGCCAACAAACAAATCCCATAAGCATCTTCAAATACAGAATTCTATAGCTTTGGGAGCCATCATGGGTAAACTCAACATACCACTACCTTCTCTGCTTGAACAAGTAAGGCCTGAAATTCCTACTCCCCTTCTAATGCCTGTCAACAAGACTAAGGGGAGATAGAGGCTAGGTTGACACGATCAAGGTCATCTCAACAGCAAGTCCAGAGTGCTGAAAAGAAATCTAAAGAAGTTGATCTTAACATGGAGAGACTTATTAGGTCTGCTAAAGGACCTAGTCTGAGTAGAGAGTTTGAAGAACTACTCAAAGCCTTAAAAGCTTCTCTCAACAACAATAACTTCACATATAAAAAGGTCCTGGACAAGACAATCAATTTCATAAGAGTGATGAAGGTCAATAAGGATAACTTTCTGGAAGAGAAGATAGTGGTTAATGCAAATGACTCAGGGACAGACATATGTATGTAGGTGTCCCTCAATTGCCTTGTCTCAAGGAGGGCATCTGAGTTAGATATCTTTATCAACAAAGTTAGAGTTATAACTCGTGAAGATACAATGCTATTAACTGCACTGAGAGATGCTCAAGTAACTTCCTTCCTTGAAGCATATCTATAGCCAAGCAAGGGTATAGCTTACATCTGTCCAACCACCAGACAATTCAGACATTTCAATATCCCCAAACACTGTGTCATGAGCAACAAGAAGCTTATCATGATCCTAGGAACTAGCTTAAAAGATAAGAAAAACAAGAAAAATGATGATATGGAAATGATAAAGCTACTGAGGAGATATCTGGAAAATGCAGAGGCCAACTTGCCCAAAACACAGTTCAACAAGGATGACTTGGATGATGATGAGCAGAAGAAGAATGATCAAAATCCTTCTGGCTCAAATCCTAGTCAGTCCAGTAAGCCATCTGGGATCAAGGGTGGAGAGAAGAAGAAGGAGGATGACAAGAAAGATGAACAAAAGAAGAGAAGAGGTGAGAGGAAGAGTAGAAAGCCTCATGATGAATCAGAAACTCAAACAACCCTAAAAATCCAAACATAACCAACTCTAACCTCAGCTCAACCTACAACATCAACTATCTCGAACATTAAACCTTCTCAAATATCTAAGTCAAAATTTCTATACAAACAAACAGCCAACTCTTTCCTAAAAATTCTAATCACCTCAAGCCACACCAATCTCAAGAAAATGACAACCCTACCTTTAGCCAAGCCTTCACTAAAATTCAAGCTCAAATCTGTTGGGAGAAAACCTAAGAAAGTCAAGCCTACAAAGAAAAGAGAAGTCACTGAAAGGGCCATCTGTAATTGCTTTAAGGAATCTTACTTTCTACCTCTAATTTTGTGCACCTCAAATGAAGACCATTTCCAATATCTAGCTGAGGAAATTGTTAGAGTTTGGATTGTATCCTTGAGAGAAGTCATAATTTATTTTGAAGATGGTACGTTCACTCTTCTTAACAAAAGCTTAATGATTCTTCGGCCCTTTCAGAAATTAAGAGAGTGATAAGTTTGTTAAAAGGAAAGGATACTGCCACAAGGGCATGGAGATCATCTTTAGCTGAATGGTTGATTGAAAGGGAGGAAACAAAGAAAAGAGAAGAGGCTGAAGCTGAAGAAAGAAGAAGAAGGCATAATGAAGAAATATACATGTTCATAAAAAGATCAGAAGAGTTGAAAGCAAAAGGAATGAGCATAATTTCTAAAGATGGGAGATTTCTAAACATCAGAGCTGGTGGATTCTCAAGATTCTGCCTAGAGGTTCTGGACAATGGCTATCCTAAGGCAGCAAGACAAAAACTTGTAGAAGCTCTGAGTGGAACACTTATCATAGAAGAACTTGAAATTCTTGACCATTTAAAGGATAAAATTAGAGAAGAAGCAGATGTAAAAACTGTCTTTACCTGAGTCTTGTAATCATTGGACCTTGTGAATCTTAGGTTGTACAAGTTGTAATTCTATCAAGCTCTATGTATGAATTTCATCTTCCATCATTTTAAACTTGGGGTTAGTCTTGTTAACATGCATGAATTTATGTTAAGCAATCTTCTCACAAATTGGGGGAAATTGTTGTAAAAGATATGCCTGTACTTTAACAAGACTAAGACATTTTATCAACCCTAAGTAATTTGTATTGTTATCTTAATTTGTATTTTGTACTTGTAACACTTAAAGTCTGTAAAAATGCAAAGGAGCAGACTGGAACCTTTTTCCTGAAAAAGTATCAAGCCTAAGGATTCTATTTGGAAGAAGATCAAAAAGATCATGCCTCAGAAGAATTTTGAAGAAGTTTGGAGTTGAATAAATCTGTTTGGAGAAAAATACTCTAAGTCAAGATCTCTATAAGTCACATATTTAATGTTATAGAGAAGTCATTCGAGAACTCCAGAATGGCTTATCGAGGAGTCTAGAAAGCTACTAGAGAACTCAGAAAGATATCGACAAGCCAAATTGAAGACATGAAGATTGGAGATATCGATAAGTCATTTCTTCACTAGAGAACTCAGAGTTATCGACAAGTCTACATTCATTAGAGAACTCTGAGTTATCGATAATTCAAAATTCACTTAAGAACTCAGAGATATCGACAAGTTAGAATTCACTAGAGGACTCTGAGATTTCAATAAGTTAATTTGACTAGAGAACTCTGAGATATCGACAAGTCAAGAAGCCACTAGAGAACTAGGAGTTATCGAGAAGTCAAAATGAAGTAGTGGAGACTAGAGATCTAGACAAGCCTAAAATCTCTTATAGAGATCTCGATAAGCCAATATACTTATCGAGATGTCAAGTGTTCTGTAGACCTAAACTGGAGATCTTGAGGTACAATCTCAAAGTACAAAAATGTAGATCAGTTCAATATCCAAGATAAACAATCAATAAACAATCCAACAGCTGGATTGACAAGTCTACAAAAAGCAGCTTGAAGAATGTGCAAGATCAATGACAAAGATTAACTGACAGAGGAAGATCAAAGTGAACACCGGATGCTAAAGATATGCTAAGCTAGAAATGGAGATCTACTTTTCTATAAATAGAAATGACAAGTGATAGTTTAGAAAAGCTAATAGCATGTCTTACACATTGTGTAACCCAGCACTTAACTAAGTTATAAAGTTAACACTAGTCCTTTAGTCAGTTGTAATAATTTAGATCAAATTTCTTGTAACACTCTCAAGAAGAAACTAAGCTCTTTAACATCAAAGAGCCTATAAATTTTGTAGGAAAACATTCTTAATTTTAATATAAAATTAAGTGAGTTTTGAAGATCTGTGTTCTTTATTTTCTGCAAGCTTAAATTCCTCCAGTAACACATTTATACAAGATTAAATTTACTTTGTTCAACCATGCTAAAAACATTCTAGAAAAGCCTAAAAACAGTAAAACACATTCACCCCCGTGTGTTATTCATTTCCTAACATTTTTGGCGCCGCTACCGGGGACACGGTGTTAACTTTTAGTTTATAAGTTTGTCATCAGTGATCGTTAAAGTTCATTGACTCGGATATTGTTACTTACCTACTCTTTTCCTTGTCGTGTTTTAGGTACTCTAGTGAGCGTGTATGCATACGCGTTCGCGGGCTCGTAAGAGAAATCTGGATCAAACCAAGGAAGAAGCTGTAGTGATTCGAAGGGAAGTTTTTGAGGATGAAGAAAAAGTAGAAGAAGAAGAGAAAGTCGAGGAACCAGCTTTAGTAGTGATGGGAGATCAAGCAGAAAATCCTAAGGCTCTGATGGACTATTCTCAGCCTAAGATCAATGATATTCAGTCGAGCATCATCAGACCAGACATTCGGCTAACACTTTTGAGATCAAGTCGAGCATGATTCAAATGATACATAACTCAGTTCAGTTTGGGGGGTTCTCCTACAGAAGATCCCAACATGCACATCAGGGATTTCATTGAGATCTGCGACACTTTTAAGTTCAATGGGGTGACTAAAGATGCTATCAAGCTGCGACTCTTCCCATTCTCTCTAGGGGATAAAGCAAAGTGCTGGTTACATTCTCTACCACCAGGCCCTATCATCAAATGGGAGGATCTTGCTCAAAAGTTTCTCACTAAATTCTTTTCCATGGCAAAGACTGCTGCAATCAGGAATGCTTTTACTCAGTTTGCTCAGCAAACTGGAGAATCTCTGTGTGAGGCTTGGGATCGATATAAGGAAATGCTGAGGAAGTACCCACACCATGGCATGCCTGATTGGATGATTATAAACTGTTTCTATAATGGTTTAGGTGCTCAGTCTAGACCTATGCTCGATGCAGCATCTAGTGGAGCCTTATGGGCCAAAAGCTATAATAAAGCTTATGAGTTGATTGAGCTCATGCCAGCTAATGAATACCAGAATCCTACACATAGAATGTTGCAAGGCAAGGTCGCAGAAATTTTGAAAGTTGATACAACTACTGCTATAGCTGTTTAACTTCTAACTTTGACGATGAAAGTGGACTCTTTGGCTAATTATGGAGTTAATCAAATCACTAGTATTTGTGAGCTTTGTGCGGGGGCACATGAAACTGAGTAGTGTGCTATTTCTAGCGAATCAGCTCAATTTGTGAGCAACTTTCAGAGATCACAAAAACAAGCTCCATCCACTTATCATCCATATAACCGTAATCATCCTAACTTCAGCTGTAGTAACAATCAGAATGCGGTGCAACAATCTTATCATCCATACACAGCAAAACAGTATAACCCTCCTGGTTTTCAGCAACCGCAATTTGCCCCTAGGAAACAACTTCAACTTCAGCAGTTACCGCAAGCTAATGAAAAATCTGAATTGGAGGAGTTGAGGCTCATGTGCAAGAGCCAAGCCGTGTCTGTCAAGACCTTGAAGAATCAGATTGGGCAAATTGCTAATGCATTACTGAATCATCAACCTGGCACGCTTCCGAGCGATATCGAAGTGCCAGGCAAGAAGGAAGCTAAGGAGCATGTTAAGGCAATTACATTGAGGTCTGGTAAGGTTGCAAATCCTGAAAAAGCTAAGACTCTAGAATCTGAAGTTGAGGCTGAAGAAGAAGAAGTGCAGAAGGAAGCAGAAGTGGAACCATGGAAGACTATTATTGAGCACACTCCTCCTGAGGGTAATACAGGGGATAAACATATCTATCCTCACCTTCTTTTCCTAAGAGGCTGCAGAAGAAAAGGCTGGATAAGCAGTTTGAGAAGTTTCTGGAGGTGTTCAAGAAACTTCACATCAACATACCTTTCGCTGAAGCTCTTGAGCAAATGCCTAGTTACGCGAAGTTCATGAAAGATATTCTCTCTAGGAAGGTGAAGCTTGATGACTTAGAGACCGTTGCTCTCACGGAAGAATGCAGTATTGTGCTGCAACAGATCCTGGAAGCTTAAAGATCCTGTAAGCTTCACTATTCCTTGCACCATTGGAAATGTGTCATTTGACAAGTGTCTATGTGACTTAGGAGCTAGCATCAATCTGATGCCTTTGTCAATCTTCAAAAAGTTGGACTTGCCTGATCCAAAGCCTACTTATATGACTTTGCAGTTGGCCGATCATTCTATTACATATCCACGAGGTATTGTGGAGGATGTCTTGGTCAAGGTGGATAAACTCATCTTCCCTGTTAATTTTGTAATTCTTAATTTCGAGGAGGATAAGAAGATTCCCATAATCTTGGGAAGACCTTTCTTGGATACTGGCTAAACCTTGATAGATGTGCAGAAAGGTGAGCTCACCATGCGAGTGATGGATCAGGATGTAACTTTTAATGTGTTCAATACCATAAAGTTCCCTACGTAAAATGAGGAGTGCTTAAAAGTGGAGTTGGTTGATTCTGTGGTTACTTCAGAACTTGATCAATTGCTAAGGTCTGATGCCTTAGAGAGGGCCTTGTTGGGGAATTCCGATAGTGAAGATGATGAAGGGGATGAGCAGTTGCAATTTCTGAATACTTCTCCCTGGAAGAGGAAGATTGATATGCCTTTTGAATCTCTGGGGATGAAGGAGTTGAAAAAAGCTTCTAAGCGCCTCAAGCCATCTGTTATGCCTGCTTTCGGTCATGGGCCCTAAACAGGTCCCCAGGGGTGCATTGAATAGCTGGACTCTCATATATGGGCTAGAATCATGGATTAATATGACTTGGGCCAGCATATGTGAGCTGGGCTCATGACATGCGAGCTGGGCTCATGACATGCGAGCTGGGCTCACACTTGCCATTAGGTGACTTCACGCGAGATGGGCTTAGATAACGGTACTCGAGCTGGGCTCGGTTGCCCATACGCGGGATGGGCCCCTGAGCGTGCATCTTATGAAATTAAAGGGAACATTGTATATATTGATTGAAAAGGAAGGCGGTGCGGGCCGAGGCCGCCAGGCCAGCCCGCATTAGAGGACTTTGTGTTCGATATGGAAAGTGGCTCATAGATGACTGAGTTGCTCATAGATTTCAGGGCCGATACGGGTTATTCCTATAATTACGGGAAGAAATGCGGAGATGCCGCGAGATTGTAGGAATCGTGTAGAGCCGGTCGAGATTTACGTGACTAAATTGGCTGAAGGTCTGACTCTATCATGGGTTTGGGCTGCATGGGCTGAAGAGTCCTAACCCTAGCCTATGTGACTTGCTCCCCAAGAACTACGTGAGACTTGATCCCTATAAATAGGGTATGTAGGCACTTGTATGAGACATGAGTCGACACTTGATAGAGAATAACAAACCCTATTCTTTCTTAAGGAGTCAACATACAAGCTCAGCCACCACCATACATAACCTTCCTCCGCCCTCAAACACCGTCCTTGATCCTTATTTCGCTCATCAACCTCCGCAACACTGTTATTTGAAATTCTCCCTATAAGAATTGGCGCTAGAAGGAGGGGGATCTCACTTTCATCTTAGGGAGAAAAGATGACCAAAGAAAGCAAATAAACGGCGACACCCGGAAGCGGGGGCAAGAAAAAGGACCATAATGAGGTCGAGCACACGCCCCCAGAGAAACAGGCACCACCTCCACCAATTATAACCATGGATGGGTTGGCGGTCATGACGTATCTTGAAGGGCTGGCCGATCAGATGAATCAGATCAATGCCCGGATGTCAAGGGTAGAGAGAAGCTCGGTCCAGAACGCCAAGCGTAAGGCGCGCCGCCTCAACGTCTCTCAGCGTAGCTGGAAGGGCAAAGGTCCTCAAAAGAGGCCGATCCATGATTTTTATGACGTGGAAACTGAGACCAAGCGGAAGAAAGAAACATCGTGTGAAAAGGAAGATATACCCCAAGGTCATGGTGAGCGGGGCAGCCAGATCTCTACGAGATCGGGGTAGAAGCCAACTTCCTCTGAGATAAGGTCGACTAGTGTGCTAGAACGAGTGGGTAAAAAGCTAAGCGAACACGACCTCAGGCTTAAGTTAGAGAATTACAAAAAAAAGAGAAGAAAAGGAGCCCGTAGATCAGAGAGGCTCAAAAAGAGAGCGCGAGGTGACCCCTCCGGAAAGACGTCAACACACCTCGCCCAGGAGGGGGGAGCGACGCAGGCGCAGAGACAATTGTGAAGGGGAGCCGCAGGTGCGAGCCGGAGGAGGGGGCGCTGCGAGCGACCTCAAAGCACACACCATTCAGGTGCCGGAGATGACCCGCTGCCGACTCTTCGCGGCATCGCTTAGAGGTAGTGCCCAACAATGGTTCTCCAAATTGGGATCGGCTAGCATAAGGATGTGGCGGCAATTGGAGGACTTGTTCATCAGACAATTTCAGTCCACCCTCCACTACTCACCTCCTGTGGCCACGTTAGCCAACATCAAGCAAAGGAAGGGGGAGCCCCTGGAAGAATACTTTCATTGGTTTAACGCCGAAGTCCCCAAGGTGAGGGGAGCCAGTGAGGAGACTATCAAGAATTTCTTGATAGCAGGGTTGAAAGAAGGGTCGAAATTCTGGAAGAGCCTCCAAGAGAGTGAGCCGAGAACCTTGGCCGAGTTCTATGAGCAAGCTGAACCCTTTAAGAGGGTAGAAAAGTCGATGAGAGAGCTGAAAATTAGCGAGAATTATTGAGATAAAAGAGACCGGTCTTCAAGCCCTGATGAAAGGAGAAAGACGTATCAGCGTAGCTCAAGCCCCAAAAAGTCTGCCCGAGGTAAAGAGATAAACAATGATTCGGGGAGACCTTATACAAGCAAATGGCAGACACATACCCCTCTGGTAGCCTCTACCGACCACATATATGCTACCTATGCTGGGAAGGGGGTATTCAGGAAGGCAACCCCTCTCACAGAGTATAACAAGAGGGACACTTCGAAGTATTGCGCATACCATGAGGCCACGGGGCACGATACAACTGATTACATACAATTGAAGGATGAAATTAAGATGCTGATAAGGCAAGGGAAGCTGACAGAGTGGGTTGTCAAGGAGGTTCGAAGGCACATGACTGATTATCATACCGTCCCTCCTCTACCCCTAGAAGATAAAGAGAGGGTACCTTGGGCCGGAAGAATCCATATTATTCTAGGCGGGTCTCATATCGGTGGAGACAGCTGGAAGGCGATAGACAGGTATGCCCGGGAAGCAAAGGATAAGCCCCTCACCAACGTCAATCATTTGAGCCAAAGGCCACTAGAGCTCTTTGAAAGGGAGGCTGATGACATCGTGTTTAGGGATAACGATGCCAAATGGGTGCATTACCCTCATACAGATGCCCTGGTTATAAAAATGAAGATCGGGACGGTGAATGTTCACCGAGCAATGGTGGATACCGGGAGCTCGGCCGACGTTTTAAATTATGATGCCTACAAGAAGCTGGGATTGTTGGATAGAGAATTAACCTCGACAGGTGGACATGTGTACGGGTTCACGGGGAACTCGATTGGAGTGAAAGGGACAATTCGGCTCCCGGTAACCATAGGAGAAGAGCCCTATGTGACCACCCAGATCGCTATGTTCACGGTTGTGAATCAGCCTTGTGCCTACAATGTTATAGTGAGTAGACCCCTTATGAGGGCAATGAGGATGGTGACCTTGATCTATCCCATGACGGTAAAATTCCCAACCCCCACGGGGGTAGGTTTCTTGAAGAGCTGTCAATATGAATCGAGGGTCTGCTACAATCAGGCACTCAGGGCGGCTGAGTCAGAAAATGCATCAAAAGAGTCGATCCAACCGGGTGAGGACGATGTCCTCATGGAAGAGGCAGAGAGCAGGAAGAGAGTACGTCTTGAGGGACACGAGACTTGTAACTTGATTTCGATCGAAGAGTTTCCTGAGAACTATTTCGAGCACATGGGGATTCAGGTAGAACCACACCCAGGGGCCTTACTGATGGAAGCCTCTCAACCCATCATGTTGATACAAGAAGGGATTGTGGAAGAGGCAAGTGATGAAGAAGAGAGCCCAGAACAGATCACTGCAAGACTCAAGAAAGGGAAATGGGCACGCGAAAAAACGACAACAACTATGGATCTTCCCAATGGAATCACTCATACTGTCACTACAACCTCTGAATGCTCGATAAATCCGGCCGGAGTCTGTCAGCCCGAGCTCGAGGATATGGAGGGTTTGATAATCAAGGAAGTAGGAGAATCTAGGGAGGCTCGAGCAGACTTAGACCCGAGAATGCCCCCAATGGTTGAGAGGGCTAGGGCCGCAGAGGATACAATCCCGATCTTGGTAGACCCAAATGATCCCTCAAAGGTACTCATAATAGGCTCTAACTTAAGTCCAGACTTGAGGGAGGATCTAGCCCAATTCCTGAGGAGAAATTTGGATGTCTTTGCATGGTCACACTCTGATATGATAGGGATTGACCCGAATGTCATGTGCCATCGGCTCAACTTGGACCCAAAAAAGAAGGGGGTCAGACAGAAGAGACGGCCGATTAGTGGAGAGAGGGCAGAGGCCCTCAGAGAAGAAGTGGATAGACTAATGGAGGAAGGGCTTGTAAGGGAAGCCTTCTATCCCATATGGCTTGCCAACCCCGTGCTTGTCAAGAAGCCCAATGGCAAGTGGAGGACATGTATAGACTTCACCAACTTGAACAAAGCTTGCCCGAAGGATAGTTTTCCTCTGCCCCAAATCGACCAGCTGGTTGACTCTATAGCTGGGCATGCGTTACTTAGCTTCATGGATGCTTATTCGGGATATAATCAAATCCCAATGTACGGGCCAGATCAGGAGCACACTTTCTTTATCACTGATCGTGGCCTTTACTGTTACATCGGGATGCTTTTCGGGCTCCTTAATGCGGGGGCAACCTATTAGAGACTAGTGAATAAGATGTTCAAACATCAGTTGGGGAAGACTATGGAGGCCTATGTAGATGACATGCTTGTGAAGTCAAAAGAAGCAAGGGATCATGTTCGCCACCTATCAGTAATGTTCCAGATCCTAAGGGAGTACAAGATGAAGCTCAACCCCCAGAAATATGTGTTTGGGGTTGAATCGGGGAAATTTTTGGGGTTTATTGTCAACCATAGGGGCATTGAGACCAACCCCGCCAAGATACGAGCCCTACTCGAGATGAAATCCCCCCGACGGGTGAAGGACGTCCAAAGCTTAACGGGGCGGGTGGCTGCCTTAAACCGCCTCATCTCAAAGTCTTCCGACAAATGTCAAGAGTTCTTCAAGGCGATTAAAGGAGTGGGGAGGAATTTTGAGTGGACAGAAGAATGTGAGGAAGCCTTTTAGGACATAAAGAAGCATCTCAGCAGCCCTCCAATGTTGTCCAACCCAAAGGCAGGAGAAACTCTGGTCCTATAATTGGCCGTCTCTGACTTTGCAGTAAGTGCGGTATTAGTCCGAGAGGAGGATGGTATCCAGCTCCCGGTATATTATGTGAGTAAAAGGCTAGCCGACGTCGAGACTCGGTACACAAGCCTCGAAATGTTAGCATATGCTTTGATACTGGCCTCCCGAAAGCTCAGGCCCTATTTTTAGGCGCACAAGATAGAAGTGCAAACCTCCTACCCCCTCAGGCAAGTGATGCACAAACCAGAGTCTTCTGGTCGAATGTTAAAGTGGACGGTTGAGCTCGGCCAATTCGAGGTGGATTATAAGCCAAGAACCGCAATCAAAGGCCAAGCCCTGGCCGATTTTGTTCTAGAATTTCCTCCACATCAGGAAGTGGAGCCGGGAGCCCTTGATGTCATACCTAGCTCTGAAGAAGTTGGTCTGGAGAGCCAAAATAGTTCCTCATGATGGAGCCTATTTGAAGATGGGGCCTCTAATGGTGATGGAGCAGGAGCTGGAATTGAGCTAATCAGTCCAGAGGCGCACAATATCAGATGTACGACCCATCTGGTCTTTCATGCAACCAACAATGATGCTAAGTATGAGGCCCTGATCAACGGTCTCAAGCTAGCTTTGGAGATGAAGGTGGAGAATTTGAATGTGTTTAGTGACTCCATGATTATGGTCTATCAGATAAACGGGGGGTATAAAGCTAAGGGGCCGAGAACAGAGCTTTACCTGAAGTGTGCGTAGAGGATAATCGCGAGGTTCAACGAGGTGAGGCTGGAACTAAACCCTTGTAGGCAAAATGAAGGCGCAGATGAGCTAGCTAAGCTCGGCTCATGCCGTGAGACCACTTTGCTAGGGGTCATGCCCTTTGACATACATAGGTAGCCTAGTATGCCCGAAAACGAGGTGGGCATCCTCAGTAATGACCTCGGCCCCACATGAATGACACCTATCCTACCATACATAAAAGGTGGTTCACTCCCGGATGAAAAGAATGAGGTAAAAAGGATAAAATATAAAACAACCCGCTATGTGATATACGATGGGGTCTTATATAGAATAGGGTTCAGCGTTCCCCTCCTCAAGTGCATAGATGGGGATGAGTGCAATTATATTCTAAGGGAAGTACGCGAGGGCATTTGTGGCAATCACTTGGGGGGTAGCTCTATAGCTCAGAAAATCCTCCGTCAAGGCTACTACTGGCCAACGCTGAAAAAAGACGCATTCGAATTCTCCCGAGCTTGTGATAAGTGTCAATGATATGCAATTATTACAACAGCTCCGTGGCCTCTCTCACATCCCTCATGAGCCCTTGGCCCTTCTCTATGTGGGGAATTGATCTGATTGGGGAACTCCCGAAGGCCAGGGGATCTGTCAAGTATGAGGTGGTTGCGGTAGACTACTTCACTAAGTGGGCAGAGGCCGAGCCCCTTGCCACTATCACAACAAAAAAGCTCAGGGAGTTTGTACACAGGGCTATTGCGTGTCTCTATGGCATCCCTTACAAGTTGATATCTGACAATGGGAAACAATTTGATAGTAAGGAAATGCGAGAATTTTGTGAGCAGCTGGATATTCTGAAGAGCTTTAGCGCAGTCTGCCACCCCAGAGTAACTGGAAGACGGAGGTTGTTAATAATATCATCAAGCATGCCTTGAAGGCAAATATTGAAGAGAAGAAAGGAACATGTCCAGAAGAGCTCGCCCAGGTCCTATGGTCTTACAACACGTCACCCCGAACTACAACTGGAGAGACCCCTTTCTCTCTGGTGTATGGGTGTGAAGCTATGGTGCCCGTTGAAGTGGGTGCATGATCTTTTCGGAGGGACAACTATGATTTAGAGGCAAATGAGGTCAATCATCGACTCTATTTGGACATGATCGAAGAAACTCGGGAAGATGCTCAGATCAGGGTAGCAGCATATCAGCAGAGGACAGCTAGGCACTACAACAGTAAGGTTAAAGCCCGAACTTTCAAGGTGGGAGATTGGGTTCTGCGCCAGGTCATGCCTAACACCAAGGTGGTAAGTCACGGAGTCTTTGGAGCGAATTGGGAAGGCCCTTACAAGATAAAGTCGGTGCTCTGGGAGGTCACCTACCACCTCAATGATATGCCAGACAAGTTGATCCCGAGGGCCTGGAACGCGGAGCACCTCCGTAAATATTATCAGTAATATTATTCTTTTCAGACTTAGTACTATCTTACAATACTCCTAAGTCTCGGGGGGTAGTGCCATATATGTGCCTCTCTGAGATCACAAATATGTACTCCTTTCACCTTCCATTATCTATGAATGAACGATTGATATCTACTTAGTGTACTTGATATTTTAACTTCTGTTAGTAGATTAAATACCCAGCAGGAGAGCCCATCCTTGGGAACCTATGCGAGGACAGAACAACTATTTTATTAATATGATAAAATCATAAGTCAAGCCGGGCCCCAGCCCGCTTGATAACAAATATGAGAAACGAGCTGGGCCACGACCCACTTTGAAAGATACGAGCACAAAACAGATGAAAGATAAAGATAAAAGAAGTATAGGCCCACGATGCGAGCCCATACCCTAGCCCGCGGGACCATAAGTGACCTAGGGAGCCCAGCCCTCCATTAAGCATGGCCAGGGTCGCGTTACGCGAAGAAAGGATACTTGAACAGGTGGCGAGCCTGTGTGCCCGGCTCGAACGCGTGCAAAACTTGTGAGTTAGTAATAAGGCGAGCCTGTTCCACTTAGCATTCTTTGTTAATTTTTTTTGATTGAACAAATGACGCGAGCTGGTTAATTGGGCTCACTGTGAAGATGTAGCACCCGCCATACGCGGCCAGGGCAACAATAGCTTTTGGTCAGTAGGGGCATGATAAGATTACACAAAAGTAAAGAAGCTTGCTAGCACAACAAAGATGAACGTGGGCATAAAAGACTTAGAAATTATATAAACAGAAGGAAAATAAGTTACGCCCCAAGGCAGAATATTTTAAATACAAACGCGAGGCAAGAAGGGTGCCCGCCTACCCAGTCAAAAGTCTAGTTCTAAAAAAAATTACACTAAGGCTTATCAGCCTCTACCTCCCTACATATTTCATCATCGGCGACCCGGGCCTGCTCGGACGCGAGCCGAGCCTCCTCAGCAATTTGGGCATCCCTTTCCATCTCCAGCTTCAGCTTCTCAGCGTGCCTAGCTGTGCTCGCACCCAGAGCTGCCCAATCAAAATCAGGAACCTTCTTCATAAAGATTTTCATGAAATTTCTGGTCCCCAAGTTCCTAGCATCAGCGAGGGCGGCCTCCCGGCCCGCGGTCAGGGAAGAAACGGACCCCTCCAGCTCGAGCACCCTCTCATCGAGGCTATCTTCCTCCTTCTTCCACGCATCCGTGGCCAGGTCATGGGTCTTCCTCTGCTCCCTTAAAGCCTTCTCGTGAGCAGCATTCAGGTCGAGCATCTTCTGGTTATAATTGTTCGCCAGCGTAACTTTCTCCTGCCCGTGCTCAGCGACCTTGCTCTGAAGAGATTTGACTTTAGACTCGAGCTTTGTGTTGGTCTGGCTGAGGACTCGCATCTCTCGAGCCTTAGATAGCTGACGATAGTATACTTCGGCCGCGACTCGTGACAGTGCGTCCTGGTTGACCTCGAGAGCAGAGGAGGACCAATCCTTTACATCCCGCTCGCTGATGTGACCTTGAGCGAGCCGACCTAATGTGGTTGCAACCATATTGGAAGAAGAAGAGGTGGGAAGAGGGGCATCAGATAGAGCAACCTTCTTTGGCTCAGGTTCGCCAGTTTTCCCCTCTTTGTGACCTCGATGCCTTTTAGCCGATGAGAAGGCCCTGAGCCTTTGAAATGCTCAGTGAGGGTCTTCATGCGAGCTGGAGGGGGGACTTGAGAGTGAGCCCATGTGGTCGCCGCAGCAGGCTGAACAGGGCCTGAAGCTGCGGCTTGCTCAGCCTCTTCCATGAAGGGGATAGGGTAGATGGCCATTTCTGAAAAAGAAAAAAATGAAGTGATAGATTAGTCACAGCGAGATGCAAGGGAAAGAAGTAATGCGATCAGATGAAAAATACGGAAAATTAGAGTGCAATGTGAAGTGAGATGCATGCAGGAAATATAAACACGCAAATATACAAGCTCGGGCATGCGTGCAGACAGGCCCGCACATGCGGGCCCGATATCCTTACCCTTTCTGGCTTTCTTCTTAGATTTCTTCTTTTGAGGAGTCAGCCTCACTCCTTCCTTCAAAAACCCACACGCGACCAGGTTCGAGGTCGTTATGAATTTTCGAATATCCCTGCCTGCCTTAGGAAGATCTAGAAGGCTGTCCGCATTTATTCTTTCTTGTCCCACAAGGACAGTGTGAGGCTGGGTGGCTGGAGATAAAGGAAAAACATTTCTTGTTAAAGGAAAGAATTATGGTAGAAAAGACGAGAGCGGCCAGGGAAGACTTACATGGATTGTAATAAAAATGAGTCTGGACTCGAGGCACCTCGTGGATATAGAAATAAGGGCTCTTCCACTTCCCTGAGTTGCTAGGCCCGTTGTGGATGAGGTTCTTTTTGTTGAAGCACGGCCAGACAGAAAAATAGATGTACCCGAAGTCATTGGGGGAATGCTTCAGGTTAAGAAAGTAGCCGAGCTGCCTCGCTGTGAGAGGAGGAAATCCACATTTGTTGTACATGATATATAATGCGAGGGTAGCCCGGTATCCATTCGGGTTGATCTGAAGGGGTGCGAGCTGGTAGTACTCGCAGACATCCTTGATGAAAGGATGGAGAGGAGAGGAGATTCCTAACCTTAGAAGGAAGGTTGATAAGACCATGCGAGGCACCCTGCCTCCATTCTACGGATGGCTAAATCTGTAACATCTCATGTGAGGCAGGGGTAAGACAATATTGCCCTCGAGCTGGAATTGTTCGATGTGCTCGGCCAGGAGTTTCTGCGTAAGCGAAGTGGGAAGATCACGACAAGCGAGCACCTTAACCTCCTCGTTTGCAGTTGAGCTCTCCTCCCCATCAGGAATAATCTACCTCTTAAAAATAATTTCATCCTCAAGCTCGGGCTGGGCAGGAGGCACATAAGGCTCAGGAGAGGCTGCGGGGATGTAGTTATAGTTATAAATGTTGTATTGACTTGTAACATCTGCCACATCCTCACCCTGAGGAGAGTCATAGGACCAATGCGAGTCGTCCTCTTCACCCTCGAGCCCCAAGATGGGATATTCAGTAGCTACGGGCTCCTTTCCTTTCTTCTTGGTGTCATAGTATGCACTCCCCAAGTCGTTGTCAGTAGATTCTGAGTCAAGATGAATGGGGTCGAGGTTGTTAGCTGCAGCTTGCTTCAGGCGGGCTGCCCTCTCCTCAGCCATATCTCTTAAAATCTCCTCGGCTCGCTCTTTATCCAAGGGAGCAGGCTTGCGGTTTAGCAGCTCTTCTACCCCAATAGAGGATGTAATATGAGAGGGGTCCATAGGCCTATCTCTCCAATCATATATATTCTTCTCCCTAGTGAAATCCTCAGGGTTAGGGTCGAGGTGAATATCAAACGAGCCGGATCCAGCTGCTCGCATCGAGTTCTCAACTCTAGCAATGTTCAAAGCCCCTTGAGGGGTGATAGCTGCGCCGGGAGAGATGGGTTGGCTAAGCCGACCAGAAAGAGAAGTCAGCTCGCCGGGCTCGAGGAAGAGCGAGACGATCCATAGGAGCGGGCTGAAGACGCACTCGACATCTGTAAAAGATGGTGAAAATTAGTGTGTGGCCCTAAAAAGAAAACAAAAACAAGTATGGGGGCGCGCCTAAGTGTTCTCACATCTCACACGAAATCGCACCTAGGTATCTAATTGGCGGGCTCGCATCGCATGTCGTGATTGTGTGTGGGATTGCCTCGAGTTATAAAAAAGTGTGAGAGCTCGCATCGCATGCTGTGAGTGTGTGGGATCGCATCAAACAAGTGGTGTGTGCTCGAATTAAAGTACTAAGTATGAATTTAAATGGGCTCGAATCGGAGAATACCTGTTGGAGAAGTGTATGAAGATCCCGATGAATCTGTGCCGGGAGAATATCTCCGCCGGTAGATGGTCCTTGTGGAGATTATGATCTTTGCCGTGGTAGATCCTTGAGCAAAATTAGCAGCGATTCGAGAAGTGTTCTTGGAAATGTGAGAAATGAATTGAAATCTCACATATTTATAGGGGATATGAGAGAGAAAGGGGAAGCGACACATGTCACCATCTCAGATGACGACACAGATCCCCACGCCAGCTGTCCTACGGCTGTTAAAATAAATGCTAAATAAAAGGCATGCGAGGCGAGGCACGCGAAGTGGCTTGGTGCGGCCTGGTGGGCTTGCACCTGTGAGGTCATAAAAAGATAATGTTGGAAAAAATTCCTAGCCTCAAGATGCGACCAGGAATTTTGGGGGGTAGTTATTATGCCCGCTTTCGATCATGGGCCCTAAACAGGTCCCCATTGGTGCATTGAATAGCTGGACTCTCATATGTGGGCTAGAATCATGGATTAATATGATTTGGGCCAGCATATGCGAGCTGGGCTCATGACATGCGAGCTGGGCTCATGACATGCGAGCTGGGCTCACACTTGCCATTAGGTGACTTCACGCGAGATGGGCTCAGATAACGGTACTCGAGCTGGGCTCGGTTGCCCACACGTGGGATGGCCCCTGAGTGTGCATCTTATGAAATCAAAGGGAACATTGTATTTATTGATTGAAAAGGAAGGCGGTGCGGGCCGAGGCCGCCAGGCCGACCCGCATTAGAGGATTTTGTGTTCGATATGGAAAGTGGCTCATAGATGGCTGAGTTGCTCGTAGATTTCGGGGCCGACACGGGTTATTCCTACAATTACAGGAATAAATGCGGAGATGCTACGAGATTATAGGAAGCGTGTGGAGCCGTTCGAGATTTACGTGACTAAATTGGCTGAAGGCCTGACTCTATCATTGGTTTGGGCTGCACGGGCTGAAGAGTCCTAACCCTAGCCTATGTGACTTGCTCCCCAAGAACTACGTGAAGCTTGATCCCTATAAATAGGGTACGTAGGCACTTGTATGAGACATGAGTCGACACTTGATAGAGAATAACAAACCCTATTCTTCTTAAGGAGTCAATATACAAGTTCAACCACCACCATACATAACCTTCCTCCACCCTCAAATACCATCCTTGATCCTTGTTCCGCTCATCAACCTTCACAACACTGTCATATGAAATTCTCCCTATAACACCATTTATTGAGGAAGCCCCTACTCTTGAGATTAAGCCTTTACCTGAACATTTGAGGTATGTGATTTTAATTGATGCATCTACTCTGCCTATTATTATTGCATCTGACCTTTCAGGTAGCGACGAGGAGAAGCTTTTGAGAATTTTAGAGAATTTAAATCGGCAATTGGTTGGACTATTGCAGATATCAAGGGAATCAGCCCTTCTTATTATATGCACAAAATTCTGTTAGAGGAAGGTAGCAAGCCTACTGTTGAGAAACAAAGAAGGTTAAACCCTATCATGAAGGAAGTCATGAAGAAGGAAATTCTTAAGTGGCTGGATACAGGGATCATCTATCCCATTTCTGACAGTTCTTGGGTGAGTCCGGTTCAGTGTGTACCAAAGAAATAAGGTATCACAGTCGTTGCTAATGAGAAGAATGAGCTCATTCCTACTCGAACAGTCACGGGGTGGAGAGTTTGCATGGATTATAGGAAATTGAACAAGGCCAGGGGATCTGTCAAGTATGAGTTGGTTGCGGTAGACTACTTCACTAAGTGGGCAGAGGCCGAGCCCCTTGCCACTATCACAACAAAAAAGCTCAGGGAGTTTGTACACAGGGCTATTGCGTGTCTCTATTGCATCCCTTACAAGTTGATATCTGACAATGGGAAACAATTTGATAGTAAGGAAATGCGAGAATTTTGTGAGCAGCTGGATATTCTGAAGAGCTTTAGCGCAGTCTGCCACCCCAGAGTAACTGGAAGACGGAGGTTGTTAATATTATCATCAAGCATGCCTTGAAGACAAAGATTGAAGAGAAGAAAGGAACATGTCCAGAAGAGCTCGCCCAGGTCCTATGGTCTTACAACACGTCACCCCGAACTACAACTGGAGAGACCCCTTTCTCTCTGGTGTATGGGTGTGAAGCTATAGTGCCCGTTGAAGTGGGTGCATGATCTTTTCGGAGGGACAACTATGATTCAGAGGCAAATGAGGTCAATCATCGACTCTATTTGGACATGATCGAAGAAACTCGGGAAGATGCTCAGATCAGGGTAGCAGCATATCAGCAGAGGACAGCTAGGCACTACAACAGTAAGGTTAAAGCCCGAACTTTCAAGGTGGGAGATTGGGTTCTGCGCCAGGTCATGCCAAACACCAAGGTGGTGAGTCACGGAGTCTTTGGAGCGAATTGGGAAGGCCCTTACAAGATAAAGTCGGTGCTCTGGGAGGTCACCTACCACCTCAATGATATGCCAGACAAGTTGATCCCGAGGGCCTGGAACGCGGAGCACCTCCGCAAATATTATCAGTAATATTATTCTTTTCAGACTTAGTACTATCTTACAATACTCCTAAGTCTCGGGGGGTAGTGCCATATATGTGCCTCTCTGAGATCACAAATATGTACTCCTTTCACCTTCCATTATCTATGAATGAACGATTGATATCTACTTAGTGTACTTGATATTTTAACTTCTGTTAGTAGATTAAATACCTAGCAGGAGAGCCCATCCTTGGGAACCTATGCGAGGACAGAACAACTATTTTATTAATATGATAAAATCATAAGTCAAGCCGGGCCCCAGCCCGCTTGATAACAAATATGAGAAACGAGCTGGGCCACGACCCACTTTGAAAGATACGAGCACAAAATAGATGAAAGATAAAGATAAAAGAAGTATAGGCCCACGATACGAGCCCATACCCTAGCCCGCGGGACCATAAGTGACCTAGGGAGCCCAGCCCTCCATTAAGCATGGCCAGGGTCGCGTTACGCGAAGAGAGGATACTTGAACAGGTGGCGAGCCTGTGTGCCCGGCTCGAACGCGTGCAAAACTTGTGAGTTAGTAATAAGGCGAGCCTGTTCCACTTAGCATTCTTTGTTAATTTTTTTTGATTGAACAAATGACGCGAGCTGGTTAATTGGGCTCACTGTGAAGATGTAGCACCCGCCATACGCGGCCAGGGCAATAATAGCTTTTGGTCAGTAGAGGCATGATAAGATTACACAAAAGTAAAGAAGCTTGCTAGCACAACAAAGATGAACGTGGGCATAAAAGACTTAGAAATTATATAAACAGAAGGAAAATAAGTTACACCCCAAGGCAGAATATTTTAAATACAAACGCGAGGCAAGAAGGGTGCCCGCCTACCCAGTCAAAAGTCTAGTTCTAAAAAAAATTACACTAAGGCTTATCAGCCTCTGCCACCCTACATATTTCATCATCGGCGACCCGGGCCTGCTCGGACGCGAGCCGAGCCTCCTCAGCAATTTGGGCATCCCTTTCCATCTCCAGCTTCAGCTTCTCAGCGTGCCTAGCTGTGCTCGCACCCAGAGCTGCCCAATCAAAATCAGGAACCTTCTTCATAAAGATTTTCATGAAATTCCTGGTCCCCAGGTTCCTAGCATCAGCGAGGGCGGCCTCCCGGCCCGCGGTCAGGGAAGAAACGGACCCCTCCAGCTCGAGCACCCTCTCATCGAGGCTATCTTTCTCCTTCTTCCACGCATCCGTGGCCAGGTCATGGGTCTTCCTCTGCTCCCTTAAAGCCTTCTCGTGAGCAGCATTCAGGTCGAGCATCTTCTGGTTATAATTGTTCGCCAGCGTAACTTTCTCCTGCCCGTGCTTAGAGACCTTGCTCTGAAGAGATTTGACTTTAGACTCGAGCTTTGTGTTGGTCTGGCTGAGGACTCGCATCTCTCGAGCCTTAGATAGCTGACGATAGTATACTTCGGCCGCGACTCGTGACAGTGCGTCCTGGTTGACCTCGAGAGCAGAGGAGGACCAATCCTTTACATCCCGCTCGCTGATGTGACCTTGAGCGAGCCGACCTAATATGGTTGCAACCATATTGGAAGAAGAAGAGGTGGGAAGAGGGGCATCAGATAGAGCAACCTTCTTTGGCTCAGGTTCGCCAGTTTTCCCCTCTTTGTGACCTCGATGCCTTTTAGCCGATGAGAAGGCCCTGAGCCTTTGAAATGCTCAGTGAGGGTCTTCATGCGAGCTGGAGGGGGGACTTGAGAGTGAGCCCCTGTGGTCGCCGCAGCAGGCTGAACAGGGCCTGAAGCTGCGGCTTGCTCAGCCTCTTCCATGAAGGGGATAGGGTAGATGGCCATTTCTGAAAAAGAAAAAAATGAAGTGATAGATTAGTCACAGCGAGATGCAAGGGAAAGAAGTAATGCGAGCAGATGAAAAATACGGAAAATTAGAGTGCAATGTGAAGTGAGATGCATGCAGGAAATATAAACACGCAAATACACGAGCTCGGGCATGCGTGCAGACAGGCCCGCACATGCGGGCCCGATATCCTTACCCTTTCTGGCTTTCTTCTTAGATTTCTTCTTTTGAGGAGTCAGCCTCACTCCTTCCTTCAAAAACCCACACGCGACCAGGTTCGAGGTCGTTATGAGTTTTCGAATATCCCTGTCTGCCTTAGGAAGATCTAGAAGGCTGTCCGCATTTATTCTTTCTTGTCCCACAAGGACAGTGTGAGGCTGGGTGGCTGGAGATAAAGGAAAAACATTTCTTGTTAAAGGAAAGAATTATGGTAGAAAAGACGAGAGCGGCCAGGGAAGACTTACATGGATTGTAATAAAAATGAGTCTGGACTCGAGGCACCTCGTGGATATAGAAATAAGGGCTCTTCCACTTCCCTGAGTTGCTAGGCCCGTTGTGGATGAGGTTCTTTTTGTTGAAGCACGGCCAGACAGAAAAATAGAAGTACCCGAAGTCATTGGGGGAATGCTTCAGGTTAAAAAAGTAGCCGAGCTACCTCGCTGTGAGAGGAGGAAATCCACATTTGTTGTACATGATATATAATGCGAGGGCAGCCCGGTATCCATTCGGGTTGATCTGAAGGGGTGCGAGCTGGTAGTACTCGCAGACATCCTTGATGAAAGGATGGAGAGGAGAGGAGATTCCTAACCTTAGAAGGAAGGTTGATAAGACCATGCGAGGCACCCTGCCTCCATTCTACGGATGGCTAAATCTGTAACATCTCATGTGAGGCAGGGGTAAGACAAATTGCCCTCGAGCTGGAATTGTTCGATATGCTCGGCCAGGAGTTTCTGAGTAAGCGAAGTGGGAAGATCATGACAAGCGAGCACCTTAACCTCCTCGTTTGCAGTTGAGCTCTCCTCCCCATCAGGAATAATCTACCTCTTAAAAATAATTTCATCCTCAAGCTCGGGCTGGGCAGGAGGCACATAAGGCTCAGGAGAGGCTGCGGGGATGTAGTTATAGTTACAAATGTTGTATTGACTTGTAACATCTGCCACATCCTCACCCTGAGGAGAGTCATAGGACCAATGCGAGTCGTCCTCTTCACCCTCGAGCCCCAAGATGGGATATTCAGTAGCTACGGGCTCCTTTCCTTTCTTCTTGGTGTCATAGTATGCACTCCCCAAGTCGTTGTCAGTAGATTCTGAATCAAGATGAATGGGGTCGAGGTTGTTAGCTGCAGCTTGCTTCAGGCGGGCTGCCCTCTCCTCAGCCATATCTCTTAAAATCTCCTCGGCTCGCTCTTTATCCAAGGGAGCAGGCTTGCGGTTTAGCAGCTCTTCTACCCCAATAGAGGATGTAATATGAGAGGGGTCCATAGGCCTATCTCTCCAATCATATATATTCTTTTCCCTAGTGAAATCCTCAGGGTTAGGGTCGAGGTGAATATCAAACGAGCCAGATCCAGCTGATCGCATCGAGTTCTCAACTCTAGCAATGTTCAAAGCCCCTTGAGGGGTGATAGCTGCGCCGGGAGAGATGGGTTGGCTAAGCCGACCAGAAAGAGAAGTCAGCTCGCCGGGCTCGAGGAAGAGCGAGACGATCCATAGGAGCGGGCTGAAGACGCACTCGACATCTGTAAAAGATGGTGAAAATTAGTGTGTGGCCCTAAAAAGAAAACAAAAACAAGTATGGGGGCGCACCTAAGTGTTCTCACATCTCACACGAAATCGCACCTAGGTATCTACTTGGCGGGCTCGCATCGCATGTCGTGATTGTGTGTGGGATTGCCTCGAGTTATAAGAAAGTGTGAGAGCTCGCATCGCATGCTGTGAGTGTGTGGGATCGCATCAAACAAGTGGTGTGTGCTCGAATTAAAGTACTAAGTATGAATTTAAATGGGCTCGAATCGGAGAATACCTGTTGGAGAAGTGTATGAAGATCCCGATGAATCTGTTGCCGGGAGAATATCTCCGCCGGTAGACGGTCCTTGTGGAGATTATGATCTTTGCCGTGGTAGATCCTTGAGCAAAATTAGTAGCGATTCGAGAAGTGTTCTTGGAAATGTGAGAAATGAATTGAAATCTCACATATTTATAGGGGATATGAGAGAGAAAGGGGAAGCGACACATGTCACCATCTCAGATGACGACACAGATCCCCACGCCAGCTGTCCTACGGCTGTTAAAATAAATGCTAAATAAAAGGCATGCGAGGCGAGGCACGCGAGGCAGCTTGGTGTGGCCTGGTGGGCTCGCACCTGTGAGGTCATAAAAAGATAATGTTGGAAAAAATTCCTAGCCTCAAGATGCGACCGGGAATTTTGGGGGGTAGTTATTATGCCCGCTTTCGATCATGGGCCCTAAACAGGTCCCCATTGGTGCATTGAATAGCTGGACTCTCATATGTGGGCTAGAATCATGGATTAATATGATTTGGGCCAGCATATGCGAGCTGGGCTCATGACATGCGAGCTGGGCTCATGATATGCGAGCTGGGCTCACACTTGCCATTAGGTGACTTCACGCGAGATGGGCTCAGATAACGGTACTCGAGCTGGGCTCGGTTGCCTACACGTGGGATGGCCCCTGAGTGTGCATCTTATGAAATCAAAGGGAATATTGTATTTATTGATTGAAAAGGAAGGCGGTGCGGGCCGAGGCCACCAGGCCGACCCGCATTAGAGGATTTTATGTTCGATATGGAAAGTGGCTCATAGATGGCTGAGTTGCTCGTAGATTTCGGGGCTGACACGGGTTATTCCTACAATTACAGGAATAAATGCGGAGATGCTACGAGATTATAGGAAGCGTGTGGAGCCGTTCGAGATTTACGTGACTAAATTGGCTGAAGGCCTGACTCTATCATTAGTTTGGGCTGCACGGGCTGAAGAGTCCTAACCCTAGCCTATGTGACTTGCTCCCCAAGAACTACGTGAAGCTTGATCCCTATAAATAGGGTACGTAGGCACTTGTATGAGACATGAGTCGACACTTGATAGAGAATAACAAACCCTATTCTTCTTAAGGAGTCAATATACAAGTTCAACCACCACCATACATAACCTTCCTCCACCCTCAAATACCATCCTTGATCCTTGTTCCGCTCATCAACCTTCACAACACTGTTATATGAAATTCTCCCTATAACACCATTTATTGAGGAAGCCCCTACTCTTGAGATTAAGCCTTTACCTGAACATTTGAGGTATGTGATTTTAATTGATGCATCTACTCTGCCTATTATTATTGCATCTGACCTTTCAGGTAGCGACGAGGAGAAGCTTTTGAGAATTTTAGAGAATTTAAATCGGCAATTGGTTGGACTATTGCAGATATCAAGGGAATCAGCCCTTCTTATTATATGCACAAAATTCTGTTAGAGGAAGGTAGCAAGCCTACTGTTGAGAAACAAAGAAGGTTAAACCCTATCATGAAGGAAGTCGTGAAGAAGGAAATTCTTAAGTGGCTGGATGCAGGGATCATCTATCCCATTTCTGACAGTTCCTGGGTGAGTCCGGTTCAGTGTGTACCAAAGAAATAAGGTATCACAGTCGTTGCTAATGAGAAGAATGAGCTCATTCCTACTCGAACAGTCACGGGGTGGAGAGTTTGCATGGATTATAGGAAATTGAACAAGGCCACAAGAAAATATCAATTCCCTCTGCCATTTATTGATCAGATGCTTGATAGATTGGTTAGGCATGAGTACTACTGTCTTCTGGATGGTTATTCTGGCTATAATCAAATTTACATTACTCCAGAAGATCAGGAAAAGACTACTTTCACTTGCCCATTTGGTACTTTCGCCTTTCGAAGGGTTTCTTTTGGGTTTTGTGGAGCACCGACCATATTTCAGAGATGCATGATGGCTATCTTCTCTAATATGATTGGTCAGAATGTGGAGGTGTTCATGGATAATTTTTCTTTGTTTGACGATTCATTTGATGAGTGCTTGCAGAATCTAGGCGACGTTCTCAAGAAGTGTGTTGAGACCAATCTGGTTCTCAATTGGGAGAAATGTCATTTTATGATGTGACATGGCATTATTCTTGGGTACAAGGTCTCTAGAAAGGGTCTTGAGGTGGACAAAGCCAAAGTGGGGATCATCAAAAATCTTCCCCCACCAATTTCTGTTAAGGGAGTTCGTAGTTTTCTTGGTCATGCGGGCTTCTACAGGCGGTTCATCAAGAACTTCTCAAAAATTTCTAAACCTTTGTGCAATCTTCTGGAGAAGGATGTCCCGTTTAAGTTTGATGACGAGAACGTGGCTGCTTTTGAGTTCTTAAAGAAGAGTTTAATCTCGGCACCTGTCATAACTGCACCCGATTGGAGTGAACCTTTTGAGATGATGTGCGATGCAAGTGACTATGCAGTTGGAGCAATTCTTAGGCAGAGAAAGAACAACGTATTTTATGTGGTCTACTATGCTAGTAAGACCCTAAATGGTGCTCAACTGAATTATACTACTACAGAGAAAGAACTTTTGGCTGTTGTCTATGAGTTTTAAGAAATTTCGATCTTATCTGCTTGGGACGAAGGTGACAGTTTTCACTGATCACGCTGCAATTCGATATCTCATCTCAAAGAAGGACTCGAAGCCTAGATTGATCAGATGGTTATTTTGCTTCAAGAATTTGAGTTAGAGATCAAGCACATAAAAGGGACTAAAAATCAAGTCGATGATCATCTCTCGCGTTTAGAGGATCCAATTGCTACTTCACAAGATAAGTCGTTGATCAATGAGTCTTTTCCCGATGAGCAGCTGTTTGTAGTGCCAGAGGAAGAACCATGGTTTGCAGATATTGTGAACTACCTTGTGAGTATATCATGCCTCCCGACTTGATATACGCTCAAAGTAAGAAGTTTCTGCATGAAGTAAAGTGGTATATGTGGGATGAGCCCTTTCTTTTTCGACAAGGAGCTGACCAAATCATTGGGAGATATATTTCTTACAGCAAAATGGGGGGGGGGGATCTTGTGAGATTGCCACTCAACAACTTATGAAGGACACTATGGTGGAGAAAAGACAGCAGCTCGTATTCTTCAAGCAGGTTTCTTTTAGCCGACCTTGTTTAAAGATGCTCAATAGTTCGTTTTGAAATGTGATTGATGTCAACGTGTGGGTAATATGTCCAAGAGGGATGAGATGCCTTTTAATGTGCTTCTCGAGGTTGAAGTCTTCAATTTTTGGGGAATTGACTTCATGGGGCCATTTATCTCATCTTGTAACAATCAGTATATCTTGTTGGCGGTTGATTATGTGTCGAAATGGGTTGAAGTTAAGGCGTTGCCAACGAATGATGTGAAAGTAGTGCTTAATTTTCTTCGAAAGCAGATATTCACAAGATTTGGAATGCCAAGAGTCATAATCAGTGATGAGGGGTCGCATTTTTGCAATCACAAGTTCACTGCTATGATGCAAATATATAATGTGAATCATCGCATTACTACGAATTATCATCCTCAGACGAATGGTCAAGCTGAGGTATCTAACAGAGAGATCAAGCGTATTTTAGAGAAGGTTGTGTGTCCATCGAGAAAAGATTGGTCTTTGAAGCTTGACGAAGCTGTTTGGGCGTATAGAACAGCATACAAGACTCCATTGGGAATGTCTCCGTTTCAGTTGGTTTATGGTAAGGGGTGTCATTTGCCGGTGGAGCTCGAGCATAAAGCGTATTGAGCTTTGAAGAAGTTGAATCTTAATTTGGATGCAGCTGGAAAGAAGAGGACACTTCAATTGAATGAACTCGATGAGTTTCGACTTCAAGCATATGAAAATAACAAAATGTATTAGGAGAAAGTCAAGAGGTGGCACGATAGGGGTCTAGTGCTCAAATCATTTGTGCCGGGGCAATAAGTTCTCTTGTTCAAGTCTCGTCTCCATCTTTTTCCTGGAAAGTTGAAGTCAAGGTGGTTAGGGTCGTTTGTTGTCAAAACTGTGTTTCCATATGGAGCGGTGGAGATTTTTTAGGATGATCCAGGCCATGCATTCAAGGTGAATGGTCAGAGGTTGAAGCATTACTATGGTAACACGACAAACCGTGAGGTGGTTAGTGCCGTTTTGTTATCCGTTTGATCTCGCATTTCTACGTCAAGCTAACAACGTAAAGCAATCGCTTCTTGGGAGGCAACCTAAGTTTGTTGTACATTAGTAGGTAGAGAAAGCAAGAAGAAAAGAGAAAAACACAAAAAAATCAGAAAAAAGAAAATTTCAGGGCCAACTTCAGAAGTTGAGCGCGCCCGCGCTGATCTAGCGCGCGACCGCGCTGATCTAGTGCGCGATCGCGCCGATTTGGCAGAAGGTGAGCGCGGCCGCACTGTTCTAGCGCGGCCGCGCTGTTCTAGCGCGCGACAACGCTGGGGTCCCGATTCAGAAAAAAAATAAAAGGCAATTTATGAAGAGAAAATCGGGACTTCTTTTAAAAATGAATTTCTACCCGAATTTTACTCTTTCATATCCCAAATTTTCCTCTCCAAATCAAACCCATTATTCCACTATTCCCATAATCAATTCCCACTTCTATTTCATATCTAATTCTTTTCTCACCTCCTATATATACATACACTTAGATAAAAACTTCTCCATCACTTCTCAACTTCTCAAACATAATTCTCTTTCAAATACTTATCTTTTATTTTCTCTTATTCAATCCCAATGGCACCCAAGAGACAAAGAACTCAAGTCAGCAGCAACACCACTGATTATTCGAGTGCAGGTGGTGTGAGGCCGAGGTTTTCGACTCCCGAGGCTGAAGCGGAGTATACAAGGCTTCTCTCGAAGCCTATAGCAAAGGAGCGAGGTTTTCTGCCATCGGGGAAGGATGATAAGTTGTTGGAGATGATCTTGGAAATGGGCTGGATTGCTTTTTGCGAGGCACCCGCTGCTGTGCCCATGAGTGTTGTTCGAGAGTTCTATGCTAATGCGAAGGCGGAGAAGATTGGTTTCACTATGGTTAGGGGGATGATGGTGTAGTACAGTGCTGAGGCAATAAGGAGGGTGATTGAGCAGCCCGCGAGGAAGCCCGGTCAGGACACCTAGAACGATAAGACTCCGGAGGACTTTGATTTGGATTTGATAGTTGCTACTCTGTATGTGCCTGAGACTCATTGGAAGTTCAAGAGGGGCACGACTGATTATGCCACGTTCCCTGCTTCTTATATGAAAAAGTTTGCACGCGCATGGAATGCGTTTGTTTGTGCTAATATCATGCCATCTTCTCATATGCATGAGGTTATTGTGGAGCGTGCGCGGTTGTTGTGGGGTATTCTGCAGGGTGACTATATGGATCTTGGTAGATTTATTCATCAAGGTATGATGAGGTTTTTGCGAGGGAGTACTACAGGTTCTATACCCTATGCGTCCATTGTGATGAAGCTGTGTGTGGCAGTTGGTGTTCGTTGGGCCGCACATGAGCAGCTTCAGCTTCCTAGTTCTGCTATCGATAGTTCGACTACATTGAATATGGTGGAGTGGTATGGTGATAAGCCCGATCCTAAGGGGTTTGGTTATTCATATGATCTTCATCCATGCAAGCGGCCAGCTGATCAGACATTCGCTAGTGGACCAAAGTATGCCCGTGAGGCGGCTTGGAGGTCTCAGTTGGGTGAAGAGGCTGGTCCATCACAGCAGAAGCAGGAGGAAGCAGGAACGGATGTTGGAGTTGGTTTGAGTACGACGCAGTATAGACGTTTAGCGAGGAGGATGGATGCGATGCATGCCATCCATAGTCGGTTTGCACTTGATCTCACCCAGGCACTAGGGACTGCATTCAGAGTCACATGTGTTGACATCCAGTGGCCATTATTTGGTGAGGACTCCGTGTATCCACCTCCAGACATGCCTGACACTCCACCCGTTGAGGGTGAGGATCCTGATTCCGAGTAGGTATGCTTGATTTCTTACGATTATCCTCAATGAGGACAGTTAATATTTTAAGTTTGGGGGTAGTAGTTGAAGGAATATATTTTGTGTGAGTCGCATATAGTTGCATATTCATGATAGTTTAGCGTATATAGTTGCATATTTTGCCATGTAGTAGTTTTATTTTTATTTTTTGTAGTAGTTTTTATGATAGTTTGTTCATATAATTTCATGCATTTGCATAATAACATGATCCCTAAGATGATTTTTTTCCGATTAATTTGTGACATTGACGCTAGTGTAGTGATGTCGTATTTAGTGATGTTAAGTCTTGTCGAATTAATTTGCATGCTAGAAATAATTGTATTTCACTAAGTCTTATAGGTTGCTTGAGTGCTAGATCATGATCATGGTTTGTTATTTGTCAAGGTTTAATCGCTTGTTTATATTTATAATTTAGGATATTCTCTTAATGATAAAATAACATGGATTTTTTAAAATTTAGAGAAATTGGATTTCATTGCTAATTGTTGTGGCTATGTGTCAAATGGCTAGTATCCGGCTCATATTTATATGAGTAGTCTAGGGTTGAACAAGATGGAGCGAAACACACTGATTCAGAAATTTATGAACAAGAAAGAAAAAAAAGAGAGAAAAAAAAGAAAAAGAAAAAATAAGCGTTATGTATAGTTAATCACGAGTGGGCTCTTTAGTACTCGAGTTATTAAGTTCTTATGGGATTTTGTGCCTAGTGACCTAAGGTTTTTATAATCCGCTAATCTAACGCTCGTTACATGAGTACTATTGTATAAGTCTTTTGTGGACCTCACTCATTGTACGATCAAATAAGCATACTTGTGTTTTTTTTGTAAATAAAATCATGAATCCGTATAAAACTCTAATACAAGAATTGAAGTGTTATAAGTTATTTTGAGTCTAGCTTTTATTTTATCTATAACCTTGCGATTGCTTTGATAAGTAGTGAGTCATGATTATTGATCTAGTTGCGATAGTATATCTGTAAGCAGTTGCACACACGCATGTCTCTGGTTTGTAGGTTGATTTGTAGGGTTTGATTGATCTTTATGCGAATAACTGCATTTATGGAGATGTTGCTTGTTGATTGGTTTAGTTATTCTATGGGGATCATTGCATTCATTTAGTTGCATTCATGCATTTTTATTTCTTGTTTTTTGAGTCTGTTTATGCTTGAGGACTAGCATCGATTCAAGTTTGGGGGTATGTTGAGTGGCATTTATGACACTTTACAACACTCCATTAAGCTTTGATTGGTATATTCGTACTCAAGTTGTTGGTGTTTTTTAGGGTTTTTTCATTTCACGCATTAATCCGGGATTCAGGTGAATTAGCATTGATTTGATGCTAATATGGTGTTAGGATGGTGTCAAAGACTAAAGGCTCATGAATGTGGCGCCCTCCAAACCCGGGTCAGAAGTTTGGGGTCCATAACACATACACAAAATATAAACCTGTATATAAAATATTATTTGCAAGGACCCTGCTTTACTTAACCACGGATCGCAATAGGTTAAAGTATGAAAACAAGCCACAACCTTAACTTTTATTACAACGTACCAAATCCCACTAATTTAATTTACAACTGATATGAAATTATTCTTACAACCTTACTATCTCACTACTGCATTAAGCTCCTGCTAGCTCGATCAATCATAATCTGGAATCCTAGCTCGAACATTGAACTGGGAAACCTCGCTATCAACCGTATCCTTCTTAACTGTAGAATACATAAAAAGATTCGCAAGAGTGAGCTAACTAGCTCAGCAAGTCATATTATCAATAACTGAGGTTAAACAATAATAAACGAGGTGATTCAAAGGAATCAAGTTTCCTGTTAAACAGTCAATAGAATTGGATATTCATTTTAAGTTTTTAAAACCAAGGTTAGGCTGCTGATCAGTCACGCACTAACCCCGAGCAAAGCACACAACACTGCTCTAACTACTGGATTCAAGGCACACGTTGGCCTAACTTGACCATCGATATGGTCTGACCACGAATCTGGTCCACACAAAGAAAACTATCCAATTCTAAAGCATTTCAATATGATAAACAATAGAGTTCAATAAAACCAGATCATAATGAATAACCATAAAACATTTGTAAAAGTTCATGGTAAAAATTCATAGTTACCAAAAAGAGTATGTCAAAATACATAAAAGAAGTGGCCTCCAGCCGGTAGGATAATCGGATATTAGATGAATAGTGTTTTTACAAGGTTTTAGTAATTTGATATCACAAGGTATGGTTGAGTATAAAAGTTTCTGTATGTGTAAACAATTCTGTTCCAGTGTTTGGTATATATGATGGATATATATTTATGGAGTAGTATCTTATTTATATGGTTTAGTATCTGGTAAATCAACAAGAAATGGTTTACAAAGAATAAGGCTTACGGCTCAAAGATCAAATGTTGTGGCTCAGGTTTAAGGCTGAAGGATTCAAAATGTGTACAGTATAAAACAGAACTATTTTGGGTATTAACAATATGTCACAAGAGAATTTAGAAATATTTGCATTGTATCTTGAGAAAGGTTTAGAAATACTTGCCTTATCATAATCAATTTCAACTTCACTTGTACTTGTCTAATGACCCCATTCAACAATCACTCGTCTGCTTCTCCTATGCCTCACTTCTATCCTCTGATCACTTGTTGTATTTTTTACATGTAAATTCTATTTTCTGATCACCTGCTTCTCTTTCTTACGCCTTTCTTACTCTGCTAGGCATCATAAGTATCTATTAATATTTAACTATACCATTCTATTCGACATACACTTCTATCTACCCTTCATTTTACCCAAATCCGATTAACGGATTAAAAGTTACGCTATAAACAAGTAATCACCGAACATATAGATCGACAGTCAACCAACAACTCACGTATAACACATAACACGTCAAATAATCAATGACATCTCATTTATAAAGAAGTCTCGGATCATAAACAGGCTTTCGGGTATTTAAAATGATTTTTAAAACATTTTTCGGAATTAAAACGGGTCGTTGGATCAATTTCAGAGTAATAAACAAGGTTCGGTTGGCCAATTCTGGCTTCGAAACAATTTTATAATAATTATCGAGCCTTGGAACTAATTTAAAATAATATTTTAAAGCTCGAAACTATTTTTTAGAATTTGTAAATCATTTTTAAATAATTAACTCTAATTAAATAATTAATTAAAATCAATTAATAATTAATTAAATCAATTAATCAATTAATTTTCGAATTAATTGACTAATTAATCAATTAAAAATTAACTGAAATTAATTAAATAATTAATTCAGATTTATTTTTGGATTAAAAATAATTTTTGGAATTAAAATAATGATATTTGAAATTAAAATAATCATTATCGGATTTTTCTGAAATTAAAAACAATTTTAAAAATAATTTATAAAAAGAAATCCGAAATTTGAAAGAATTCAAAACAGAAATCCAGAATTTTTAAAGTTCTGGAAACTTCAGGTACTAACTTGCAAAAATGCCAAAAACACTTCTGATTTAGGGAACTTTTGGATCAAAACCGGGTCAAACCGGGTCGGAATTCCGGGTCACCAAGAACAGAAACGGGTCGCGAAGAACCCAGTTTCCGGTGACCGGAAAATAACCCCGGCGAGCCCCGATTCGATCAAAAACGACATGGTTTTACATGATTCAGGTGGGGTTTTCGTTCCAAATCACGACAGGAGTTCAAATCAAACCACAAACAAACCAAATCATATCTGGAAACAAAAATCCGACCAAAAACTTCAAGAACACCGGCGAGAACTTCAAATCACAACTCACTCCTCTACAGGCCTCGTCAATTTGCACAACTTATAGGAATCGATTATAAATTTCAAGGGGAACAAAACCCACCTCTCTAGAACGTCTATCAATTCCGAAATAAGAAACCCCCAAATCGAATTGAAAACATTCAAAGTAATATAAACCCTAATTTCTAAATTCCGAGAATCAAACCCAAAATTAAACATGTTATTGAACTCCACATTTGAAGTATAATATATCAAAATGATCAGGAAAACAAGCTCTACAACATACCATCATCAAATCATTCAAACCATCATCCGTACAAAAATTCATAATTTAAATACCAAGAAATTCGAATATAAATAATTAAATAGGAAATCACCTGATGTTTCTGGGTTGAAATTGATGGAAGATTTGGATTCTAGATTTCAGTAGCTTCATTTTGAATATATGTACGCCAAAATCGGACATCGATAACGCCTTCGAATTTGTGTTTGATTATGAAGAACAAAATATAATTATAGTATTTTCTCTGTAAAAACTCTGTAAATACTGTTTGCAATTGATTTCCGGTACAAAATAAAATACGGTAGAGGCTATTTATAATTACGGAAAATTAGTATCCCGTTGGATCATTCCAGATATAAAACGGTACGTTTATTTATAAAAACTGATCCAAACGGTATCGGTTTTCGTGATAATTATCCAAATCAGTACAATTTGTACTGCGGTCTTGGTCTCAGCGCCTGGTTACACGTATTACGAAGTGATAATTGTAATAGTTTAATAAAAAGCTCCCGTTTATCGAAAATACGAGTTTTATTGATTTACCGAAACAAATATTGTATCGGAAATGTTGCGTCGGGATCCGCACAGGATAAACCGTACGCAAGATCGAAAAAGTCAAAACACGGAATATGCTCGGAATATTACAATTGGGTTAGGAAGGAGTTCTCGGAAGAGTTTCGGGTTCTAAAAATGTAACAACGGATGACGTCGGTTGGTTCCCATTTTTATAAAATAGATTTTAAATACCTGGAAAAAGATTTTATAAAATTCATATGATTCCTATATATTCATAAATCAACATAAAAATAATTAGGAAGATATGACAATTATCTATATTTTATTTGGAACATATAAAAATTGAAATACTTAATTAATAACATTTTTTTTAAACATTCAAACACATTTAACACTTAAATAATTCACAGAATGAATACTGAATACATATAATAATTACCTATTAGCAAAAATAATGGCACGATATATCCCGGATTTTACATCCTGCCCCCCTTAAAAGGATTCTGTCCTCAGAATCTCCTAAGAAAACAAATGAGGACACTTTGCTCTCATATAACTTTCTAATTCCCAGGTTGACTCTTCAACCTTTGGGTTTCTCCATAATACTCTTACTAACTTTACCACTTTATTTCTTAATACTTTCTCTCTTTCCTCTAGAATCTCTATCGGACTCTCTACATATGACAAATCTGCCTGAAGCTCTATCGGCTCATATTCTATTACATACCTGAAGTCTGGATTATACTTCTTAAGCATCGATACATGAAAAATATTATGAATGTGCTCCATGTGCGGAGGTAACGTTAACTCGAAAGCTATTTTGCCAACGTGCTTTAAAATTTTAAAAGGTCCGACATATCTTAAGCTCGGTTTTTCTTTCTTTCCAAACCTCGTTAATCCCTTCCACGGCGATACTTTCAGTAGTACTAAGCTTCCTTCTTCGAATTCCATGTCTTTCCTTGATTGATCTGTTTATTTCCTTTGACGGTCTGGTACGGCTATCAATCTCTCCTGGATAACTTCGACAACTTTCTTTGTCTGCTGTACTAATTCAGGTCCAAGTATTTTGCGCTCTACTACTCCGTCTTAATACACTGGAGATCTGTATTGGCGATCATAAAGGGCTTCTTAGGGTGACATCCCGAAACTAGCGTGATAACTGTTGTTGCAAGCAATTTCTATCAGAGGTAAATGCTCGCCCCAATTTTCTTTGAAATCAATAGCACAAACACGTAATAAGTCTTATATTGTCTGGATTATTTTTTCACGTTGGCCATCCGTCTGTGGGTGATAATCTGTACTCATATTCAATCTTGTTCCTAAACATTCTTGAAAACTCTTCCAAAATCTCGAATTAAATCTTGGATCTCGATAAGATATGATAGACAAAGGGATTTCATGACGAACTACACTTTCCTTCAGGCATCTATGGATCAACTTATCGAGCGAAAATCTTTCGTTTATAGGCAGAAAATGAGCTGACTTAGTAAATCTATCCACTATAAGCCAAATGGCATCATGATTAGTTTTTGTGCTTGGTAACCCCACCTATGAAATCCATGGTGATATGCTCCCACTTCCACTCTGGAACTTTCAATGACTGTAGCAATCCACTTGATCTCTGATGCTCTACTTTAACTCTGTTGACATATATAACATCTGCTAATTCATTCTGCAATTCCCCGCTTCATATCTAACCACCTATAATTTCCTTTAAATCTCTATACATCTTGGTACTCCCTGAATGGATTGAATACTTCGAATTATGAGCTGCCTGTAAAATTTCATCCTTCAGTTCCATCACTGGTGGAATCCAAGTTCTAGAAGAAAACCTAAGAATACCTTGATCGTCCTTTTTGCGTGCACTATTCTTCCCATACTAAATGATTTATATCCTAATCTACTACCTCTTCCTGACACTTCTTTATCTTCTCTAACAATCCTGACTGAAAAGTTATACTTATACATTCTTACTCCTTTTTGGATCATGCACTCTGACTTCCAATTCCAACTTCTAGAATTCCATAGATAATTCTTCTGGTACAGTCTTTATGTTCATTCTCTCTCCTTCTTGCTCATCTCTTGCCACTACATTTGCTTTTCCTCGAGAGTTCATACTTCAACTCTTATGGTCCGTATATATTTCACATCTTTCTCTATACTTATAATATTTCCCAATCTTTCAAACGAATATTATTGTTGCTTTTAATTCCCAGTTATGAGTAGGGTACTTCTGTTCATAAGGTTTCGGTTGTCTGGATGCATATGCAATAACTTTATTATTTTGCGTCAACACACATCCTATTCCCTTACGAGAAGTATCACTATAAGCTACCAAATCTCCCTAATACTTTCAAAGTGATATAATAGGTGTTATAATCATTCTTTCATTTAACTTCGCAAAACTTTCCCCACCCTTCTCCATTTCACATAACCTTCTTGCTTTTCCTGGTTAGCTTCATCCAAAATATTGCAATTTTTAAGAAATCTTACACAAATTTCCAATAATAACTAGCCCATGATAAAGCTTCTTACTTTTGTTGGTGCTTCTGGTCTTTCTTCATTCATATTATCTTTAAATTTTCTGCTGAATCCCCTTTTTGTCTCCTCCTTACTGACTGTCTATACTATGAATTATACTTCCTGCCATTAAAGTTTTCACCTGGTAAACTCTTTTATACCGCTTCTTTCTTCTTTAACTCCTCAGCTATCATTGTATAGGTTGCATGGTTCTTCTTAAGTAACACCATCCAACTAACATTTCTAGAATTTTATAACCACAGTACTGAGTTCTGGAAATTATCTTTGATATGTACATAAGTTCAATCTTCACTTGGTGATATACCTAGTCTTAAATCAATCTTATAAAAATACCTTGCTTCGTTCATATAATTAAACAAATCATTGGTTCGAGGTAACCGATATTTGCTCTTGAGGGTAAACTCGTTGAGCTTTCGCTAACACATAATCTCATACTTTCATTTTTCTTATTAATACATTATGTCGGTGCACTTTAGGGGGTACGCTAGGTCCAGTTGCTTTTTCTTCTAATTATCTCCTGCATTTGCTCTGGTAACTCCTTTATTTTTATCTGGTGTCATTCTGTGTGGGGCTTTGGACACTGGCTTCATTTCAGGTGCTAAATCAATCATAAACGCATTTTCTTTATCTAAAGGAAATATTGGTAACTCATCTGGAAACATATCTTGAGACTGTAAAATCTTCAAGTTCGGTTTGCTCCTGACTCTTATTTATAATCGCCATAGCACGTATATTTTGGTTACCGTAATCCTAAATCATTCTTAACAAGTTCTTTACTTTCCTTTGTCCTTTAAACTTCTTCATGTTCTCATTTGGCATCTTCAAAACTATCTTCCATCACGACAGTCTACCTGGGCATCACACTTGAATAGTTAATCCACTCCTTAGAATAATGTCAAATCCTCTTATCTCAAATGATATTAATTCTTTGCAACTAATTGCCAGAAATATCGATTCCGCCATTGGTACTTACTTATTCAATAACTGCACGTTCTTAACTTGCTAGTCCTTTGGTCATAAACTTATTGATTCAACAAGATAATTCATCTGATTAATAAAACCTTGAGAGATATACAATCAAGTTGCTACCACATCTTTCAATACTTTAACGCATAAGGTATTCGCATTAATCTTCCATGTCATCACATCCATATTCTAAATATCGTATCGCAAATTCTCGTTCTCGAAGACGTATCTCTTATTAAAGTAGATTCCTTTGACTGTTAATGCATCCCTGGCTAGGGCCAGTGATTTACAATTCTCACCATATGCCCTTGTTTCCTTTCCATGCATGAGAGATAAATGAGACTTTACCCGCTGGGTGTATAATACGTTGACTTTTATTTGAAATGCTCTCGCAAAGAGCAACGGTACAACGAAACTACTAGAAGGATTCACAATTTTAATAAACTTAGAATTAAAAAGAAAGAAGAAGTAATGATTTGAATATGAATGAGACAACCATATAGTACTTAAGATGGCCAGTCTTTCATACCGTATGGCATACAACACATGATTAGGTGGCGTCCCACCCGACTCTTTATCATTCAGACAAGTGTCTCATCATAACACTGTTTGTCTCAATCAGAAAACAAAACTCAAGGGGAACAACTAAGTTTGAAAGGAATGCAAAATCCTACGTTTTGATATCATCAGAAAGAATTTATTAAGAAAAGGAGTTCATACATTTTTAGGAATTAAAAAGGCATATACGCTATAATGTTGAGGACAAGAATGATACCATTGGTCACCATCCACATTCCACTTGTATTCATCTTTCGAGTTTGATCGATCATATCCCAATTGCATCGTATAACAACTTTAGAAGTATACTAAAATGCCTTCGCAACTAAGCATTATGGTAGATTCTTACTTGTAACGTCGCAACTACACATGTAATACTTTAACAATTCGATCGAAATGGCGTTCTTATCAAATAACCTTGAGTTTCCTCTTTTTAATTTGGAATAACCATGAATCATTCAACATAGCGATCATTTTATTAATAATATTCTTCCTTTAGAAAAGTCTGGAAATTTTCCCAATCTTTTTCGGTCATGCTCAGGCTTCCGTTTAATTAATGAATTCTTTGAACTCTAATAATCCCAGTAATTGGATGAATAGTTACTCCGTACACTGGTTCTGTTGTTAATCCTATCAGACAATACTTGCACCCACTTCTTCATAATCACAGGTTACCTCGTTCTCCAAATTAACAATACTGAGTCTGAAACAACATCCTTCCAGATAATTTGGGTCTTTTAACAAACAAGAAACTCAAGTAATAATTTGACAACCAAGGTTTAAAACTTATTTTATTCAAAAAGGCTTTTAGAAATTTTGTGAGGAAAAATCTTTTTTTTTCTTTTGTTTTTTTTTCGAAAACTTGTCAAAAATTTTTGAAAATTTTGAAAATCACACCTCTGGTTGTTCTCACTATATGAGTTGGTTGTTGTCCTTCTTATGACCAAATACCAAGTTAAAGAACGATCCCTCAAAGGTCCATTCACTTCCATTTATCTCCTCTCCTTCATTGGGGTCTATTACTTTCCTTAATCAATAAAAACTTCCGTTGTCGTTGCACGTTATCTTATTCGTAGCTTCACATTAAGGCTCCCATACTGGTAGTACTCCCGCTAACCACTCTGCAATCATTAGGTGGAACAGACTATCCAATAGTCAACAAGTCAGCTAATGTCACATCATCTTGTTTAAATATATATCACATCATTACAACATCATTAATTTCAAGAAATCTTTAAATCCCTAATCTCCTCTAACTTTCTCTCTTCAACACTTATCTACTCCATTTCACAAGCTAGTCATGAGTGGCCTAATTACTAACAACTTCTTGTAACCTGATAACAGCTATCCTCTGAAACACTTAAATCTTCTTTCTAAACTCCTTCTCACCTCAATTTGTATCTCAATACTCACCATTTACTGCAGCTATCGTGTCCCTTCTCGCAAATGCTGTTGTTTCATTGGAAAGGTTTTTTTTTTTTTAACTGAGGATATAAAATATGGTGTTTAGTAAACAGAAAAGATACATCCATAGTTGAATGTTCAAAAGAACAAGAAGAAGCAAATGAAGATTCTTGAATAGGTAGTCTCATATCAAAAGATGATAGAATAGCGTTGAATAACTTGGAGAGGCGCAACTATCATAACAGAAGGTAGTACCACTAATACTGATGGAAGAACAAGGCGGAAATCGAATCGGGAAGAAGATGACGATCCTTAAATGGAAAGCTCCAAATGATCAATTGATGTAATGAAATCAGGATCTGTCATTGCCGTTGCCTGGATATCACGTCGCGAGTTAAGAATCCCGAATCGTAACACAAATCATGTTGGGACCTACTCTACAGTCGCACTCAACCTCACGATGGCTTATCTTTCTATTTCCTATTCCTAATCCTAAACCTCTACCCAATGCCGACTATCTAGGCTTGTTTCAGTGACTTATAACCTGTAGCTCTGATACCAACCTGTGGCGCCCTCCAAACCCGGGTCAGAAGTTTGGGGTCCATAACACATACACAAATATAAACCTGTATATAAAATATTATTTGCAAGGACCCTGCTTTACTTAACCACGGATCGCAACAGGTTAAAGTATGAAAACATGCCACAACCTTAACTTTTATTACAACATACCAAATCCCACTAATTTAATTTACAACTGATATGAAATTATTCTTACAACCTTACTATGTCACTACTGCATTAAGCTCCTGCTAGCTCGATCAATCATAATCTGGAATCCTAGCTCGAACATTGAACTGGGAAACCTCGCTATCAACCGTATCCTTCTTAACTGTAGAATACATAAAAAGATTCGCAAGAGTGAGCTAACTAGCTCAGCAAGCCATATTATCAACAACTGAGGTTAAACAATAATAAACGAGGTGATTCAAAGGAATCAAGTTTCCTGTTAAACAGTCAATAGAATTGGATATTCATTTTAAGTTTTTAAAACCAAGGTTAGGCTGCTGATCAGTCACGCACTAACCCCGGGCAAAGCACACAGCACTGCTCTAACTACTGGATCCAAGGCACACGTTGGCCTAACTTGACCATCGATATGGTCTGACTACGAATCTGGTCCACACAAAGAAAACTATCTAATTCTAAAGCATTTCAATATGATAAACAATAGAGTTCAATAAAACCAGATCATAATCAATAACCATAAAACATTTGTAAAAGAGCATGGTAAAAATTCATAGTTACCAAAAAGGGTATGTCAAAATACATAAAAGAAGTGGCCTCCAGCCGATAGGATAATCGGATATTAGATGAATAGTGTTTTTACAAGGTTTTAGTACTTTGATATCACAAGGTATGGTTGAGTATAAAAGTTTCTGTATGTGTAAACAATTCTGTTCCAGTGTTTGGTATATATGATGGATATATATTTATGGAGTAGTATCTTATTTGTGTGGTTTAGTATCTGGTAAATCAACAAGAAATGGTTTACAAAGACTAAGGCTTACGGGTCAAAGATCAAATACTGTGGCTCAGGTTCAAGGCTGAAGGATTCAAAATGTGTACAGTATAAAACAAAATTATTTTGGGTATTAACAATATGTCACAAGAAAATTTAGAAATATTTGCATTGTATCTTGAGAAAGGTTTAGAAATACTTGCCTTATCATAATCGATTTCAACTTCACTTGTACTTGTCTAATGACCCCATTCAACAATCACTCGTCTGCTTCTCCTATGCCTCGCTTCTATCCTCTGATCACTTGTTGTATTTTCTATATGTAAATTCTATTTTCTAATCACCTGCTTCTCTTTCTTAGGCCTTTCTTACTCTGATAGGCATCATAAGTATCTATTAATATTTAACTCATACCATTCTATTCGACATACACTTCTATCTACCCTTCGTTTTACCCAAATCCGATTAACGGATTAAAAATTACGCTATAAACAAGTAATCACCGAACATATAGACCGACAGTCAACCAACAAGTCACGTATAACATATAACACGTCAAATAATCAATGACATCTCATTTATAAAGAAATCTCGGATCATAAACAGGCTTTCGGGTATTTAAAATGATTTTTAAAACATTTTTCGGAATTAAAACGGGTCGTTGGATCAATTTCAGAGTAATAAACAAGGTTCGGTTGGCCAATTCTGGCTTCGAAACAATTTTATAATAATTATCGAGCCTTGAAACTAATTTAAAATAATATTTTAAAGCTCGAAACTATTTTTCAGAATTTTTAAATCATTTTTAAATAATTAAGTTTAATTAAATAATTAATTAAAATCAATTAATAATTAATTAAATCAATTAATCAATTAATTTTCGAATTAATTGACTAATTAATCAATTAAAAATTAACTGAAATTAATTAAATAATTAATTTAGATTTATTTTTGGATTAAAAATAATTTTTGGAATTAAAATAATGATTTTTGAAATTAAAATAATCATTTTCGGATTTTTCTGAAATTAAAAACAATTTTAAAAATAATTTATAAAAAGAAATCCGAAATTGGAAAGAATTCAAAACAGAAATCCAGAATTTTTAAAGTTCTGGAAACTTCAGGTACTAACTTGCAAAAATGCCAAAAACACTTCTGATTTTGGGAACTTTTGGATCAAAACCGGGTCAAACCGGGTCGGAATTCCGGGTCACCAAGAACAGAAACGGGTCGCGAAGAACCCAGTTTCCGGTGACCGGAAAATAACCCCGGCGAGCCCCGATTCGATCAAAAACGGCATGGTTTTACATGATTTAGGTGGGGTTTTCGTTCCAAATCACGACAGGAGTTCAAATCAAACCACAAACAAACCAAATGATATCTGGAAACAAAAATCCGGCCAAAAACTTCAAGAACACCGGCGAGAACTTCAAATCACAACTCACTCCTCTACAGGCCTCGTCGATTTGCACAACTTATACGAATCGATTACAAATTTCAAGGGGAACAAAACCCACCCCTCTAGAACGTCTATCAATTCCGAAATAAGAAACCCCCAAATCGAATTGAAAACATTCAAAGTAATATAAACCCTAATTTCTAAATTCCGAGAATCAAACCCAAAATTAAACATGTTATTGAACTCCAAATTTGAAGTATAATATATCAAAATGATCAGGAAAACAAGCTCTACAACATACCATCATCAAATCATTCAAACCATCATCCGTACAAAAATTCTTAATTTAAATACCAAGAAATTCGAATATAAATAATTAAATAGGAAATCACCTGATGTTTCTGGGTTGAAATTGATGGAAGATTTGGATTCTAGATTTCAGTAGCTTCGTTTTGAATATATGTACGCCAAAATCGGACATCGATAACGCCTTCAAATTTGTGTTTGATTATGAAGAACAAAATATAATTATAGTATTTTCTCTGTAAAAACTCTGTAAATACTGTTTGCAATTGATTTCCAGTACAAAATAAAATACGATAGAGGATATTTATAATTACGGAAAATTAGTATCCCGTTGGATCATTCCAGATATAAAACGATACGTTTATTTATAAAAACTGATCCAAACGGTATCGGTTTTCGTGATAATTATCCAAATCAGTACAATTTGTATTGCGGTCTTGGTCTCAGCGTCTGGTTACATGTATTACGAAGTGTTAATTGTAATAGTTTAATAAAAAGCTCCCGTTTATCGAAAATACGAGTTTTATTGATTTACCGAAACTAATATTGTATTGAAAATATTGCGCCGGGACCCGTGCAGGACAAACCGTACGCCGGATCGAAAAAGTCAAAATATGGAATATGCTCGGAATATTACAATTAGGTTAGGAAGGAGTTCTCGGAAGAGTTTCGGGTTCTAAAAACGTAACAACGGATGACGTCGGTTGGTTCCCGTTTTTATAAAATAGATTTTAAATACCCGGAAAAAGATTTTATAAAATTCATATGATTCCCATATATTCATAAATCAACATTCAAACACATTTAACACTTAAATAATTCACAAAATAGATACTGAATACATATAATAATTATCTATTAGCAAAAATAATTGCACGATATATCCCGGATATTACAATGAAGACCAACTCGTTGCAGCAAGAAAAGAAGGCAAATCCAGTTTTTCCAGAAGACCGGCGCGCCCGCGCTGTGTTAGCGCGCGGCCACGCCAGAGGAACAGAATGTCAGCGCGCCCGCGCTGGTGAAGCGTGGGCCGTGCCAGGTCAGGAATTCAGTTTCCTGTTTTAATTAGAAGACTGTTTTCTGGGCTTTTGGATTAATTGAGGAGCTATTTAAAGACAATAAAAAGATGTTTTTTATAACGGAGCTTAAGGAGAAGACGACAAGAAGACCTATAGCACAATTCAACGAAGGCGAAGAAGATCCAGATTATTTTTGTGAATCTTTGTTTTAAGTTATAACCTTGGATGCTCGTTTCTTGTTTTGTTGAACCTAATATTCTGGATTACGTACTTTGTTTATTATTTATTTATAAAGACTACATTTATTATACCATGCTTTCATTGGAACCCACGTTGATGATGAGTCCGATTATGGGCTAATCATTATCGTGGGGTTCTAGCAAATTTATTTATGGATTTCTTTTGTTAAATTTTTTCGATACCTTCGTGTGTGGTGATTGTATGATATCCTAGTATTGGTTGTGCTTATTCGTCTTATGAGCGTCGTGAACTTATAAGATAGCGTGTTAATTCTTAATAAAGCGAAAGTGAATTTAAGGATTTAGAACTTGCCATGCTAGCATAGGTTCATGTGTTATTGTTATGCATGATTCGTAGGTAATTTTAACCATCTTACTTGCCCTATGTAATCACGATGGATAACTTGTACATTAAACCGTTATGTTGTCAAATTCTATATACATATAGGGTCTCAATATAATTGGTGTCTATTCAGCTTCTATCTCTTTTGTGGATGTCTGGTAGTATAGTATTCGTACAACGAAAGTTGGCGTTTATCAGTTTCATGTTATCTGATTAGTGTCATCACCATTACATGCTAAGGTTGAGAATAAAAAGGCTATTGAATGAAGTACTTAATGAAGTTAGAATCCCATGTTTGTGTCATATATTATTCAATTCTCTTTAATCTCTTAGTTTATGTTCTTCAGTATAATTCTCAATAGTTAATATTAGTATAAACAACTCAATTTGTTATTCGTCTTAGCATTGAATAATAGCCATATCATTGTTGCATAAGTGCATAAATCACAAAGTTAACCTAAACCAGTCTCTGTGGGAATGAACTAGAAAGAATTATATATTACTTGCGATCCCGTATACTTACGTGAATTATTAGCGCGTGCTTAGCGACTAACAGTTTTTAGTTTCGTTTGATTATGCAGATGGAATTCTTTTTAAGGGGGTATATATGTAATATACATGAATTTTAGACAATAATTGTAATAACCCCAATTTTTGGAAATTTTTGGAACCCTTATGAATAGTGTTTTTGCTGAATGAGAAAACTTTTCATGCCACTCTATGTAGCGATTCTTTTATGGATATTCTGAGATTTTATTAGTACTTTATATGGGATATAAGTGTATATAAAGATCGTCAGAATCTAAATTCCGAACACTTTGATTTTTCTTAGAAATCCACTAGATACGGAAAGAATTGAGTATAAAGTAACATGATTAAAAGGATTTAAATTCAAGGATTATAAGAGAGGATCATAAAAGGAATATAATGTATTGAGAAAGGTTAAGGGAACCCAAGTAATAAGATCCCGGGTATGATCCCTCAAACGAGAAATGAGAACGAAAGTTAAGCGAACCGTATAACAGATCGGCGGTCATTAGGCAAATAATTAGGAAGTTAATCAAAGAGATTAGAGGGGATGATGTCATCCAACCAATGGGAAGAGGACAAAGAGGGAAGGATGACACCACATGATGACATAAGCATGACATAGAAGGGAAGGAAGTGTGGTTGAATTATAACCACACAAAATCAAGGTTAATTAAGTAATTAACCTAAAACAACACAAAAAATCAACCAACCAAGCAAACATTTCATTTTTTTCACCAAACAAAACACAAACCCCCCATTTTTCTTCTTGAAGCTCTCGACCCTTTTCTTAAAAAATGAAGATCCAAGCTCCACCACTTACTATTTAGCAAGGTATTTATCTAAGCTTCCCCATGGATAGTTACATACTTCCTATAAGTTTAAGCTTCTAATTCCAAACCAATCTTTTTCTATAAATCATGGAAGAAGATGGTGAATAGTGTTTTTCAAGAACTAAAATTTGTGTTCTTGAAGTTTTGTTTAGATTAAGCTTGGATAAGGACTTTAAGGGTGATTCCAAGCCATTCTCTTGATTCTCCACTCTCCAAGGAAGGTATAAACTCCAAACCCTAGCTTTAATTTGTATATTAGGTTGATTATGGTTGTGAGGGTAAAGAGTAGCTTGAAACTTGTTTGTTTAAGAGTTTGGGTTGGAATGGTGGTGATTGATTTGTTGAAATCTTAAGATTTGGTTAAAGAATGTAGTATAGTTTAAATTCAAGTTTTAGGAGTAAGTAAATGGATTATAATGAGTTGGTTTGGGGCTGTTGTAATGTATTTTGGATGGAGTTTGGATTGGGTTGTGAATTGGGGTTGAATTGTGGTTGTTTTGAGTTGGTTTAAATTTGGGAAATCGCGTAAACATAGCCGTCATAATGTTCGATTTACTTTAGACTGCTTTTGTTCATAACATTTGGACCCGAGAACTTCCTGCTAGGTTTTGACCATTGCCATTTTAGATATTTCATGTTACGAGCTTCGTTTTGATATGTAGTTCGTTTGATTCTGATGAACGGTTTAGGAGAAACGACCGTTTCAAGTAACGGCGTTTCACGAACGAAACTTTTCCCCTCGCCTTACTTTGAAACATAGGTTAAAGACCAAAAAGGGTTAATTAATCTATGAAACAATTATGGTAAGAGTGTTAGGCAGTTGTTAAGACACCCGTGAAAGAATCGCCTTAAAACTCGTAATGGTTAATTTATTAAAAATGGTGGAGCCGAGGGTACTCGAGTGACTTAAGAGAATCAGTAAGCGCAAAACAAGCGTTAGAGTCTAAGTTAGTTAAAGTATAGATTTACAAGTGGCTTTGGTTTAATTCCAACTTACTTGTTGTTTATAGGTTACCAGACTCGTCCCGAGCCTTTTATCACCCCCAGTCGCTCAGGCAAGTTTTCTACCCGTTATACTGTTGTTGTGATGTATATTTGTATATGCATTATCTTGCGATAGATGCATGTCGGTTATATTAGCAAATTCTTGCGATATATTGTAGCATGCTGATATGGTATATATATGCATGCCTGTTTCGTATTCTTGCCATATATATCTGTTGGTTCAGTTGATAATACCTATGCTAGAGAATAGCGGTAAATTGCATATACCCTTAGTATAGGGACCCAAAGGTGAAAACATTTTTCTAAAACCGGGAGTCGAGGATCCTGAGTAGATTTTATATATATATATATTTATATATATATGGTTATAGTTTTCCAAACTATTAATCGAATAAGGTTTATTCGATAACTTTATTTTATTTAATGAATATTATTTGAATATTCATCCGAGGACTTATGACTCCTTTATTTTATTATTGAATATTATTTCGAATATTCATCCGAGGGCTTATGACTCAGTTTATATTATTTAATGATTGTTAATTGGATAGTCATTTGAGGATGTATTGAATCCTTTATTTTATTTAATGAATATTATTTATAATATTCATTCGAGGTATTATGACTCCGCTTATTATTTAATAATATTCTTTATTTTATTAAAGAATAATGTTTCGATAATCAAACTTATTTTCGATTATTCAAATAAAGATAGTACTTTCCTATAAGTATATCTTTGGTTATTTAATACTCATTTCAAGTATAAGTCTTACAACTTCTACTTCGATTATTTTTATAAGATTATTCTCTATGGGAATATTATTTAAATAATAGTATTCAGATATTTTCTAAATATATTGGGACTGATTTACTTCATTAAATCAGCATTACTCCAAACACTCTTTAAAGTGTTTTCGAGTCTTCAAAATGATTTTTAAAATTTAGAGCGGATCCCAAAACTCATTTTTATATTTAAGATCTTCCTTTCAAAGGGGATTTAAATACTCGCTCAAAACCTGGGGGATCCAGCTCTGTGGTGCATTTTATATTCGCAACAAGGTTGCTGTTTTGATAAACAGTTTGATTACTTGCCCAATGTTCGGGGAGTAAGTCCATCTAATTGAGTCGGCATAAGCGACAGGCCGGGGTACGGTCTATCAAAGTGTAAGTGGCTGGGTGGCAGTCCATCAACGCGTAAGAGGCCGGGTGGCGGTCCAGCACAAGGTCCTTTTGTGGCCAGGGTGATGACCGGTGGGGGATTCATCCATCTATTAGTAGAAAAGGTTACTTATTGGTATCTTTGCCTAATCAGCAAGATATCGGGTTTATGCCAAAATTCTTTTCCTTTCCAAAAATTCATTAGATGTTACAAACTCTGTTCATACTTTACATAACAGAGGTTCCAGGAAATGTTTAAGAGATATATATGTGGATATATATCGGGACTAAATAAAGTATCTCGTAACTTTATTTCATTCAATAATATTTCAAAGATTGAATCTATTAAGTCTTAACTTGTGGTCTCATCTATGGGATGATTTTTTTTTTTTTAAAACCTATAATACTTTGAACAGTGGTAGTTCAAGTAACCTTATAAATGATATAAGTATAGTGAAGTATTTGGTAACTTCATCTTCCTTTAAGCTTATATCCAGTAAGTAATTATCTTACTTTTGATAAAGCTTTTCAGTAAGTTATCTATCAGATACTTGCATTATTGATTACACTATATATTATCTTGCGAGCTGTAAGGCTCACTCTTGCTTTATTTCTTCATCACACAACAACAGTTAGGAAGGATGGTCTGATACGTGGGAAGCGTCCCGCGTCTTCCCGTTGATGTCATAGCTGCTATAGCTGCAGAGGTAGACCTATCTGTAGATCAGACCATCTACTTTTGAGAATCAATTATGTATAATTATAACTTGTGGCAGGTAATGGCAATTAATTGTAAACTTATTAAGTAATCATTTTGGGTTGTAATAACTTTTAAATTGTGGATTCAAGGACTTGTACTTATTTCAATTTCATCTCTGAGACTATAACGGGTTGTGGTGTGTGTTAGTGTGGGGTCACAGCATAAGGTTAATTATTATTAATTAAGTGAAGTGATATTGTGGAAAGAAAGACCGTGACGACCCGGATTCCCGACCCCGGATCTGGGGGTGATACAATAATAATAATAATAATTGAAGAATTTGATTTAATTTATAATAAGAATTATAAAAGAATTTGTTTGAGTTAATAATAATTAGATTAGATAAATGAGTCATTGTAAAATTTATAAACAGCAAGCATGCCTCTAAAATAAAGACACACTATTATTTAAAACCCTAATTTTTGGAGGCTACGGAGAGAGGCAAAGAGGAACAACGGCGGCGGGCTTGAGATTTTAGTTTGTTTCTTTACTCCTTTTCTGTACGGTTTCGACAAGAGCAAATATCATCAATATAGTTCATTAGTATTATAATGTATTAGTTACCATTGTTTGGCTAGATTCGATTGGTTAGCATGTTAGGTAGAAAATATAGTTTTAATTATTTGTTATAAGTTGTTGTTGATTACAATTTATAATATTAAGATATTGAATAGTTGAAAAAGTTAAATAGACTCTCGACACTAATACAAGATTACAGGTTGTGATACTATAAACACAGTACAGGGTGTTATGTGTATGTTTGTCTATGCCTAAGAGTAGGTGAGTAGTTCTGTAGCCTTGAAGTCAAAGTGAGTAGTAAATTAATTTGCATGCAGGTCATCATGTGTAATAACCCCAATTTTTGGAAATTTTTGAAACACTGATGAATAGTAACTTTTGCTGACTATGTTGATTAAAGAAAATTATCCGACCACGCTATATAGGAGTACTGTTATGGAAATTCTAAGACCGTATTAGTATTCCATAAAGTAAATGAGTGTATGTAAAGGTCGTTAGAATTCGAATCCGGACACTTTGATTTTTTCCTAAAAATCCACCAGATACCGAAAGAGTATAAGGTAACATGATTAAAAGGATTTAAATTCAAGGATTATAAGAGAGGATCATTAAAGGAATATAAAATATTGAGAAAGGTTTTGGGGAACCCAAGTAATAAGATCCCAGATATGATCCCTCAAACGACGAACAAGAATGAAAGTTAAGCGAACCGTATAACAGATAAGCGGTCATTAGCCAGGTAATTAAGATTTAATCAAAGAGGTTAGTGGATGCTGATGTCATCACACCACAAGGAGGAGACATGTGTTAAAAGATGACACAATCAAGATGACATAAGCATGACTAGTAGATATTTTGAGTTGGTTGATTATTAGCCAAGCATTTTTTTACCATGGTAAATTCTAATTAACCAAGCTAACATAACACCACACAAATTCACCAAGGAAGCAAACAATTCATTTTCATCTCCATTTCTTGAAGAAAAGCTCTCGACCCCATTTTCTCTATGATTAGATGAGTATATCCTAGGAGTTTAAGCTTCTAATTCTTTGTAAATCTCTTCCAATAAATCAAGGAAGGAGATGGTGAATAGTACTTTCTTGAAATTAATTTTGTGTTCTTGATTTCTTTGGAAAGATCAAGCTTGTAGGAGATTAGATCAAGGATCCCTAAGGCTTCCTAGCAACTTAACACCCACCAAGGAAGGTATAGACTTCAAACCCCAGCCTTTACTTTATTTTTTAGTAAGTTTAATGATTGGTTTTGTGAATTATGAAGCATGGATTGTGATTATTAGTAGTTTGGTTTGATTTGGAAGTGTTTTGGTAATTGAATCTTGATTATAGTTCATAGGTCTTGTTTGTGGTTGAATGAGTTGGAAAATTTGGCATTAGGGACTGACTTTTCCTTGATCTAAGTTGTGTTTGATGTATTGTTGATGGATGGGTGGTGGTAGTGAATTGGTAAGGAATTTGGAGTAGTATAATTATTGGTAATCGCATAAACAAAGCCGTCGTAATACTCATTTTCATTCAACTTCATGTACTTAGTGTTCGGGACAGAAAGCTCACTGACCAATCTGTAACTTTGCCATGTTTAGCTAGATTGTGTCATGAGCTTCGTTTTGGTATTTGGTTCGCTTAGATCCGAAGAACGGTTTAGGAGAAACGACCGTTTTAAGTAACGGCATTTCACGAGCGAACCATTACCCCTCGCCTAACTTTGAAACCTTGTTTAAGGCCCTTAAAAGACTAATTAGATTACGAAACAATTATGTAAGATTAATTGGTCAGTTGGTAGAGTATTCGCGAAAGTGTCGCCTTAAAATTCGTAATGGTTAATTTATTAAAATTAGTGGAGCCAAGGGTACGCGAGCAATTAACGCAAATCGTCAAGCGTATAAGCGACCATAAGTGACCGTTAGGGTATGAGTGAGTTTTGACTAGTTTCTTAAACGACCGTGGTCTAATTCTGGCTTACAGTTCATAGGTTACCGGACCCACTCTAAACTTAAGTCTAACCCGGAACACTCAAGAAAGTTTTCTACCCGTTATACTGTTGTTGTGATGTAAATATATTGATGCATTATCTTGAGATAAGTGCATGGTTGTTATTAGAAAATCTTGCGATATATTTGAGCATGTTGATATGGTATATATATATGCATGTTGTGAAATCTTGATATATTATTATCAATTCAAATGCTTATAAACTTCATAATACCTATGCTAGAGATAAGCAGTAGTTGCGTATACCCTTAGTATAGGGGACCCAAAGGTTAACATTTTTCTAAACCGGGAGGCGATGTTCCTGAGAATATTATATATATATATATTTAATTATTTATTTATTTATAGCTTCCAAAACTATTAATCGAATAATGTTTATTTGATAGTTTTAAATTATAAGCGAATATTGGTTTGAATATTCATTCGAGAACTTATGACTTTGTTTATTTTATTAAATGATATTCATTATTTTCTTAAAGAATAATGTTTTGTTATTTGCCAAGTTGTTAGGTCATACAACACTGTAGAAGGGGGTTGAATATAGTGTTTAATACAATCAAATCGATTTTGAACACAAGTAACAGTAAACAGATATATTCAATAGAATAAACTCTGTTATAATGGAACTGTTCTCTCTTAGTGATGAAAAAATATCACTAAGAGCTGCTAGGTTACAATGTATAATTTTCTCGATAATGATAACACATATAGTGTAAACCTAAGTCTGTGTTTATATAGTACACAGTTACAAGATAACTTCTAATTTATATGGAATATAATTCTGTCTCCTAAAATATATCAATCAGATATCTTATACAAGTCTTCCAGTCTTCTAACTCTTTCCAGGCATATCTTCATTTGTTTTAGTCTCGATCTTCTACTGTAAATCAGCTTCATTACTTAACTGTAAGTCCTCCCGCACTTAAGTTCTGATATGACCTTAAGTTCTGATATTAAGTTCTGACTTCCAGTAAGTCCTGATTTCAGTAAGTCCTGATTTTTGTTGTTAAGTTCTGAAAACTAAACACAAATCATATTAGACATGACATCTCAAATATATCTAACAATATCCCCCAACTTGTAAATTATGCAAAATATACAAGTTAATAGATTTGATGATGTCAAAAACATTTAAGTACAAATGCAAATAAGAGTTTAACTAGATAACTAACTACAACTTACAGTCCTTGTAGCTTTTACCAATATCACTGAGTCAATCTGAATCTATAACGATTCTTGACAAAGCTTAATATCAGCTTTTCTTCTTTAATCCTCAGGACTTGAGAGAGTGTAGTCTTGACTTACTTCATCTCTTTATTCTGACTTCCAATCTGGTAGATTGCAGTCCTTAAAGTAGAGATATGGTTTCTTTCTAAACCATCATTCAGTCTTATTACCCTTGGATGAGAAGAATCTTCATTGTAGCACATACATTTCTCTTTCAGTATCTCTTCAAGCTTAGCAAAATTCTTCTTCATTGGAATTTCACTTCCATCATTTTCAACAATAATATGAATGAATTCTGTAACTCTTGAACCAAAAATTCTTGCTTTATCTCTGATGGTCTTCAATATGAAATTTAACCATCTCCTGGTAATATCAGACTTTACCTCTAAAAGGTAATGAATGAATTGAAGTTCTTTCAATGATTTGTTCAGCACATCTGATTCTGACATTTAATATGTCCTTCCATCTTCAAGAAATAGAATCAGATTTTCCTTAACATTGTGCTTGTTACGAGCATCTAGTACCACTTGAACATATATAACTTTATCAAGATATTTCCGTGTAACATCTTCAAGAGGCCTGTCAGTCAATAGAAATGGATCTCTAGTAGCAACTTCATGTCCTGTCATGATCTTAGCTTCATCAGAACCTAGCCAGCCCTGTCTCTTGGTTCTCTAGCATTTAACCCAATAGTCATGAAAGTAGACAGTAATTGGCTTTTCTTTGGATCTGATGGTTTGACATATTTCCACAGAAGTTTCTTTTTATCAGCTACTTCCATTTTATTTAAATCAACTTGAGCAATGTCAGAGGTTGACTTGATGACTTTATCAGAACTTGCTATTTCTGTTGTAACTTGCAGTTCTTCACTCTGAACAACTTGAGCTTTGTCAGAGGTTGTCTTTGATTCTTCAGAAATCTTCTTTCTTTTTAGAGTTTGAACATCTGCATCTTCAGCAAGAATATCATCAGTAACTTGAACCATTTTCCACACAGGTTTTATCAAGATTTGAGGAATTTTCATCTCCTGTGGCTTGATTGGTTCATCAATTTTTCCTTTCCCTTTGTCTTTGGGATCAATCTCAGTTTGTGATCTAGTCTTGGGCTTTAATGCCTCAGTATGTGACTTCTCCTTGATCACAATGCCTTTTTCCTTAGGCCTTGGAGGTTTCTTTGCAACAGAAGCTTTTAGCTTTATATTTTTCTTTTCAGCTTTAAATTTAGCTTCTTCCTCCTTGAGATTTTTTAAATCCATTCCAGGATTATGCTTCATAAATAATCTTCTTGCAATTTCCTCATCAAGTGTCTGAATCTTGGGATCCTTGTAGTAACTGTAGTCTGCTTTCCCTTGAGCTTCAGAGTTTTCATGAACTTTTGAGAATCTTGACTTCCACCTTGTATCAGAACATCAGGCTTTCTCAGACTTTGCTCATCAGAATTTGATATCAGATTTTGAGTTTCAGTACTTGCTATCATATTTTGAGTTTGAGCAGCTTCATAACTTGTCTTCTTTTATGTAGAAGATTTACATGCATCAGTACTTAGTTTCCTTGAAGAAACCTTGCTGCTCTGCCCTTTACTTTGAACTTGACCTCTACCCATACTAGGGTTTCCCTGGTCATCAGCTTCATCATCTTTCTTCTTCAGTAATTGATCATTTGAGCATTTGGACTTAACTATCTTCTCCCCCTTTTTGGCATCATCTGATAATAGGAGTGAGAGAAGAAGTTCCACTGAAGATTGAATATCATTCAATTGAGCCTGTTGAGAAGTTTGATTTGCCAGAACCTCAGAGATTTGGGCCTGTTGTTTCTCTTGAGTTTTCTCAATTGCTTCTACCTTTTCAGAAATAGGTCTGATAAATCGATTCAAATTCAGCATTTGTTTGTCCAATCAGCACAAATTATTAGTAACCACAATTTTAGTCAAAACATTCATCAAGAAATACAGTTCAAGTAGATGAAGTAAAGATTAACAGGCTGCAATAAGAACATTCACATTCACATAATACGAGATAAACAAAGACGAAATCTTGCAATCAAAAGAAATTTCATTAAAATATCCAAAGAGTACATCTTATGAAATTTGTAGATTACATGCAAAAGATTACAAGATAATCCTAGTCTAAGATGGTGAACATCAAAAGCCTTGGTCTAAGAAGAAAAGCTATCAATTAGTTCCTCCTGCTGTTGACAAACAGCACTGCAAGATGGATGATCCGTTCTTGCTGAAGAAGAGCCTCTCTCCGTTCTTCTTCCAAGCGATCAAGATGGAGTTGATAGTCCATCTGAAAGAATAAGAGGTTTGTCTGAACCTCTTATGGAACCAAGTTCCGTATTTCATCAGGAATGACAGAGACATGCCATTCCTGTTCCCAGTCACCACAACTGAACTCAACGTTGAAGTTTTCATAGTTCATAAACATGTTTACAAGAACCATTTTTATGAAGGAAGAAAATGGTGAGAATCAAATGAGAGAGAATGATTTTGTGTGAGAATAGAAGATGATTTTTCTGAGATGAAATGTCGGTTAAATAACCCATGGAGTATCAAGGGACTAGAGGATGGATTAATGATTAAGTGTAGAGTTAATGATGCCTCGTCTCCCTAGACCGATGTGTAATAATAACAGTTAGTAAAAAGTTAAAGTAGGAGTTAATGGGCACGAGAAATAAGTAATAATTACTGTGCACATGTAGTTTTTCAAGACAAACACATTTACCACTAACCCAAATGATTATGACTGTTTTATCTCACCTAAATATATTCTGATTAAATATGACCATTTCAGTATTTTCTACAAATAAGTCAAGTAGAGAATAATGCCACGTAAGCATCAGAGATTCCAACAGGATTTAATATCAGAACTTGACTATTATCAGATTTTAACGGTCATCAGAACATGGCTTCTGTAATCAAAAAGTGAATATTTGTATCTGTGATTCTTCATACAAATACTGATTTTCTTCTTCAGAGTTTAATCATCAGAACTTCCATCAGAACTTGTCCTCAGAATTTATGCAAATGACACTTAACTGTTTGTCAAAAACAACTTAATCACCACAGTAATTTTCATCATTCATATGGAGTGACAGTGTATGCATTTAGCAAAATATCAGATAAAGATTAAAGTCTAATAAACTTCAGTACATCTTAGAAATAAGGCATAACTAAGAAAATTGCTTAAAAATTTGTCATTAATAATGAAGTCTACTATAGGTTAAATTTGTGCATGAGTCCACCTCAACTGTTTGTGCTCATTTTATGCATCTTTTAGAATTCTTTTTCACAGTGGCTTCTCAATATAAGTGAGTCACAACTGCTTATCAGAATTCATGCTATTATCAGAGTATTTCTCCAGTATTCAGAGAATGTGAAAAGTCACCAAGAAAAAATTATTTGCTTTTCTAATACATATAACTTAATACCAGCAATGCACTTGGGTCTTCCCTTCCACATATTTACTCTAGACCTCAAAGGAGTACCTGACTTTAATTTTCTTTTCTTCAGATAAGTGAGGCTTATCAGCATTAAGTTCATCCTTAAGATTTACTGACATCAGAATTTGACAGATAAGAAGCAAGAATCTAGTTTGTGACTTAGTAATAAGATACACAAAGTAAATTTGACTAAGCTCAAAATCAGAATTTGCTTGTGTTAATGAGTTTCCATGTAAACAACTAATTCAAACATGGGATTTCTAGTATGTTAAAGACTACTTGGTCAGCATCTAGCACAGTAATCCTCATTGGATTGAATAGTCACAGAACATTCAAATCACTATCAGAGTATATAGATCCACATCAGATAACAATCAGCATTTTAATGTATTTTAATTTAAGTACATATTACATGAAGATAAGACAATCTGTAAACACTGATCATAAAGTCTGATGCATGAGAACAAAAACTAAGCAGATTTAGAAAAAGAACTTGAAACCAGTCCAAGTTCATTTACCAGTCTTGTAAAAGTAGCTTCACATAATGGTTTTGTGAAGATATCTTCTAGTTTTTGATCTATTGAAACAAAATGCATTTCCACTGTACCTTCCATCACATTTTCCCTTATGAAATGGTACCTAATGTTGATGTGCTTTGTCATTGAGTGTTGAACTGGATTACCTGTCATAGAAATAACACTTTGATTATCACAATAAATAGGCATTTTAGAAAATTCTAACCCATAATCCAGTAACTAATTCTTCATCCAAAGAATCTGTGCACAACAGCTTCCTGCAGTAATATATTCTGCTTCTGCAGTTGATGTGGAAATTGATTTCTGTTTCTTGCTAAACCAAGAAACTAATCTGCCTCCATGAAATTGGCAGCTTCCACTAGTGCTTTTCCTGTCTATTTGCATCCTGCAAAATCTGCATCTGAGTAACCTATTAGCTTAAAATATGATTCTCTAGGATACCACAATCCTAGATCAACTGTACCCTTGAGATACTTGAAAATTCTTTTCACATCTATTATATGAGGTTCTTTTGGATCAGCCTGAAATCTTGCACAAAGACATGTATCATACATGATATCAGGTCTACTAGCAGTTAAATAGAGTAAAGAGCCAATCATACCTCTATAGTTAGTAATATCTACTGATGAACCAGTATCTTTATCTAACTTGGTTGCAGTGGCCATGGGAGTGGATGCAGTTGAACAGTCTTGCATTCCAAATTTCTTCAGTAAATTTCTGGTGTACTTGGATTGACAGATTAAAGTACCTTCTTCATTTTGCTTGACTTGAAATCCCAGAAAATAACTAAGTTCTCCCATCATACTCATTTGATATCTTGACTGCATTAGCTTTGCAAACCTTTCACAGAGTTTGGCATTTGTATAACCAAATATGATATCATCAACATATATCAGTACCAAAAGTAAGTCCTTTCCATGGTTGAGGTAGAACAGTATTTTATCAATTGTACCTCTATGAAATCCACTTTCCAGAAGGAATTGAACTAAAGTCTCATACCATGCTCTTGGAGCTTGTTTAAGGCCATAAAGTGCTTTATCAAGCCGGTAGACATGATTTAGAAATTTTGAATCTACAAAGCCTGGAGGTTGTTCAACATACACCTCTTCTTCCAATTCTCCATTTAGAAAAGCACTTTTTACATCCATTTGAAAGACTTTAAATTTTTTGTGAGCAGCATAAGCCAAAAAGATTCTTATGGCTTCCAATCTAACAACTGGGGCAAATGTTTCATCATAATCAATACCCTCCTGTTGAGAGTAGCCTTTAACAACTAGCCTTGCTTTGTTTCTTGTAATTATGCCATCACTGTCAGTTTTGTTTCTGAACACCCACTTTGTGCCAACAATAGATTTGTTCTTTGGTCTTGGCACTAGGGTCCAGACTTTATTTCTTTCAAATTTATTCAACTCTTCCTGCATTGATTGCACCCAATCAGCATCTTGAAGAGCTTCTTACACTTTCTTTGGTTCAGTCTGAGATAGAAAAGAATGACGGAGACATTTATTTGATGTTGCAGTTCTAGTTCTGACACCTGCTTCAGGATCTCCAATTATTAAGTCAGGTGTATGTGATTTGGTCCACTTTCTTGCAGATGGAAGTTGATTTCTAGAAATGGATCCTCCCCCATGATCCATGCTGTCTCCATCAACATTTTTTGATGCTCCCCCTGTAGTTATGCTCTCTGAAACTTCAGAATTTGAGTTGGATCCTTCAGGATTTGAAGTATCAGAGTTTCCAGAATTATCAGAATTTGGCTCATCAGAACTTGATGAATCAGAACTTATAGGATCAGAGTTTAAGTCATCAGAATTTACAGAATCAGAATTTAAATCTTCAGTTTCAAATCTCAGCTGATCATGATCATTGAAATCTTCAAGTCCAGTAATCTTCTTATCATCAAAAGATACATTGATAGATTCCATGACAACCCTTGTTCTTAAATTGTAGACTCTGAAGGCTTTTGTGGAAAGTGGATATCCAACAAAAATTCCTTCATCAGCTTTTAGATCAAATTTTCACAACTGTTCAGGATGAGTCTTAAGAACAAAACACTTACATCCAAATATATGAAAGTATTTCAGATTTGGCTTCTTTTTCTTCACCATCTCATATGGTGTTTTTCCATGCTTGTTGATGAGTGTAGCATTCTGTGTAAAATAAGCAGTCTGCACAGCTTCAGCCCAAAAGTAGGTTGGTAACTTTGCTTCATCAAGCATAGTTCGTGCAGCTTCAATAAGAGTCCTGTTCTTTCTTTCTACAACTCCATTTTGCTGTAGAGTTCCAGGTGCAGAAAATTCCTGTTTGATTCTATGCTCTTTGCAGAACTCTTCCATGATTGAATTCTTGAACTCAGTGCCATTATTACTTCTTATAATCTTGACAAAATCTTTAACCAATTTATCCAGCTGTTTGATATGATCAGTTAGAGTAGATGCAGTTTCATTCTTCTTGTGCAAGAAATACACCCAAGTGTACCTGGTGAACTCATCCATTATAACCATAGCATATTTCTTTTTTGCAATAGACATGACATTGACTGGACCAAATAGAACAACATACAGTAGGTGATAAGGCACAAGAATTAGGGATTCAGTTTTGCTCTTGAAAGAAGATTTTCTTTGTTTTGCCTTTTGACATGAATCACAAAGGCCATCAGGAGCAAATACTGATTTTGGCAGTCCTCTCACAAGATCTTTCCTTACAAGCTCATTTATGTTGTTGAAATTTAAATGAGAGAGTCTTTTGTGCCAATTCCAGCTTTCTTCAATTGATGCTCTACTCAACAGATAGATTGCAGAACCATCAGTACTTGTTGAAAGTCTGGCTTCATAAATGTTACCATGCCTGTAACCTTTCATATAACGACCCGTATATTTTATTTAATATTTAAATGTATAATTATGGAATAAATAATTAAATAAAATTATTGTGTGGGTTTAGTCAGTGGATTATTACTCTGTCACAATGGGATGTGATTACTAGTGTATGGAATTAAATTGTGTGATTAATTAATGAATTGTATGAGTTTGTATCATTGTTAAAAATGGTGTTATTGCGGTTTTATTTTTATAAATACTTGGATTGTCTCTAAAATTGTTTTTATGACTTTATACTTTCAATATTTATTTTTGGGACTTTATAAAATTTAGAAATCAATATTTTATTAATTATTTAGCTCTGTATGATTTTCTGATTACATTTAATTATAAAATTTGTATTTAATTCCCGAATTCTTCAAAACTTATGAAAATGATATTTATCTAAGTTTGTAATATTCCGAGAATTTTAAAATTATTTTGGGAATTTTCAGGATTAATTTCACCCGCGCGTTGATTCGTTTAATCAATAAAAGCGGGTATAATTGGCTTTTAAAAATTATTTTAAAATTACGAAATTTATAATTTTGTAAACTTCGGGATATTTGTGACATTTTAAGACTATTTTCGTAATTTTCTGAATTTATTTTAAGTGCAGCTCAGACCGTTAATCGTTAAATGCGGATATAAGTTGCGCCCCAAAAATGGTTTAAAAATTATGAAAATCTTATGTCTTATATAATTAATTATTTTATGATTTTTAAAATTATTTCGGAATTTTTCCGATAAACCGTTACCCAAACGTAATTACGTTATTTTATTAAATTCAGTCCAGAATTAAGACCGGAGGGAGAGGACACGTGTTAATTCACTTGATACGTGTCCAAAACCTTGCATTTTTAGTTTATACAACTTATGTTTTACAAAATTTAATTAATCAAAAATTACTCTCTCTCTCTCTCTCTCTCCTGCTCTTCATCTCTCTCATCTCTCGTCTCTCTCGCAATCTCTCTTAATCTCTCTCAATTTATCTCTCAGAAGTCTCTCTCTCTCCTCTCTATTCCCTCTTCTCATTTTCCAGTCCTTGTTGCGTTTCAGCCGCCCCTGTTTCCACTGCCGCCGCCCAATTCCGGTTGGTTCCGGTTATTTAGTCCTGTTTTTGCTTGATATTATATGTATATGCGTGTAATCATTTAAGGGATTGTGAGCTTGATGTGTTCTGTGCTGCCGTGTTTCCGGTTGCCGCCGGTTTCTTTCCGGTGAGGCGGCCGGTGGGTGTGCTGTGTCTGTTTGCGTGCGTGTCTTGTGTGTGTACTGTGCGCGCGCGTGTGTTGCGCGTGGGTGCGGTGTTGTGTGCGTTGCGTGTATGTGTTTGGTGAGAGTTGCTGTGTTGTTGGGTTTGATTACTACTGTGTTCTAGTGATTATTTCGACCTTTTACTTTGGAGGTTCGAACTATTGTGTGATTTTTGTGGAGAGATTTCGAATGAAACATTCTTGATTTGTGAAATTAAATTTCTGATTATTCCAAAATTTAATCGGTGAAGGTTCGCGTTGGAAACTCGATTGTACGGGTACCCGCGAATTTTTGTCGCCATCGACGATGAGCTTCGGTGAGCCGACGGTGGACCGTGATGATCGTTATCTGAGTCCTAAAATTTTAAAATATTAATTTAGTTCGTACAGTATTTTCGAGATGTAAATAATCGGTTAATAATAAATAATTGGGTCAAAATCCAGTCACCCTAATTTCATAAAATGACGAGTATACGTATTTTCTGAAAATGAACACCAAACCTATTTCTCGAAAATGTGAACCCTAACTGTTGGACGTGTTATTGTATTGTAATAATGTATATAATTACGAGTCGGGTTTGAATATCTTTGGGTAGAATTGGTATCGAGGATATGTCAAGCATACCTAGACGTCTAACGTAGGGTATTTCGGCTCTGTAGGTTCTAGTCGAAGGACTCAAGAATTGAAGTCAAACTAAAGATAACCTAGTGACCAGTCGATAAGCACATCGAGGTTCCTAAGCGAAGGACCTGAGCGTTGAGGTCGGATCCAGGATAGTCAAATAGTAAAGCGATAAAGCCTGAGTGTCCGAGTCGGCTCAGAGTTAATTAATATCAGTTATAAAGCTCTGCAAGGCACGTACCCCTGACCATTCTTTTATGGTTCAGTATATATGAATGAAATGTTGTTTTATTTTTGAACAGGAACATAAACGTTTTAAGTTACGTATCCCCTGTGTTTGAAAATGTTGTTTAAAATTATGTTTTGGAGAAAAGTAACTTCTGAAAATACCTATCTCTAAAGTGTGATTAAAAATGGAAAAGAGGTTTTGAATAGTGTGTTGTGACAGAATTGATTTTAACAAGAGATAGGTAAAAGTGATTTTGAAATTGGATAAAACGAATCAGATATTGGATAGCGTTGTGTAAGTGGCTAATTCGGTTGCGCGCATTACATAACCGATTAGTCCAGCATAGATAATCAGAGTCCTAGCTAGTCTCTGCGGATCTGGTGATTTTGTGTGAAAGCCCGATCAGCTTTCCTAGACATTTTGTGTGATAGCCCGGCCAACTATCCTAGATAATTTGTGTGGAGGCCTGATCAGCCGTTCCTAGATAAAATCCAATACATATCTGATTGTGATTTTGTGATTCCAGTAATGGAACAAATGGCTTTGGGTCCCCGTAACGGGACATATGGTTTTATGGTTCTTGTAATGGAACGGAAGGTTTGAAAATGGAGATAACATGCTAAAATTGAACTATGGTTTTTATGCACAGTACACGATAGTTGATTTTGTTTTACAGAGCATGCTAGTTTTGATATCCAGTTTATACCTGTTTTACATGTTTCTGGCAAGTTATGAATTATGTTCCTATAACTGCTTTACTTTAAACTGTTTTATTTGTTATTTATATAGTGGTGCTGCTGAGCAAGCAATTGCTCACCATTGTAGAATATTTTATATGTATTGCAGATGCCTAGGAGATTCTTGCGCGATAGTCAGGGCAAAGTTCCAGCTCCTTTCGTGTCAGACTCCTCTGAGGTAGTTGTGTTCAGACCAGATGAGGTCTATTGAGTTGCTGCATTGAATTAGTGGTCAGGATTATGTAAGGTAATTTGGGTTGTGTTAGTTGAGTAACCTAAGTCATACTTAAACCTGGAAAAGATTTTGGCAAAGGGGTCGTAGTTATATCCTATTATTGATTTGTTTATCTTATGGTTGTGGTTGATGACGTCAATTCCTGACCCCGGGATTGAGGCTGTCACAGTTGGTATCAAAGCTACAGGTTTGAGTCCCTGATTTAGGATAGGAGTGGAGTCAAAAGAGTGTAGAAAGGTATATATATAGATGTGAGTCAGCAACTCAATCAGAGGAGCGAGTCTATAAGTTTAGTTAAGGGTTTCAGAAGCGTAACCCTGACGTTTATTGAGGGTTGACTAGAACTGCCCTAGTTTAGAGTACGTCTCCTTCATAGTTTTCCATTCGAGAATTCGAGTCTGATTGAGAAAAGTCAGCTTTTGAGCATACCCGTGATGTCTCAGCTAAAGAGACGCCCCCGTTATTTCTAAATATTACCTTTTCTATGTCAAGGGATGTTATTGGCCGATTGGGTGACCTTGGTGAGTTTGGATAGTATGATAATAGTCATTGGCTGCTATGACGTCCAAATTTCATAGTGAATGTGGATTAGAACAGGAGGTAGTATTTTTGAACCCTTCTATTTCTTCTTTGAAATGTATCCTATCTTTAGAGTAATTGTTTCCTATTCCATAAGTTGCTTATCTTTCTTGTGAGAAAGTGTGAACCCGAAGTAAGTTACTTAGGGTTCTGTTGACCTCAGTACAAATCAAATTCTTTTTTTTCTATTTGTGAACTTCTTGTCTGAGCATTGTTTATTTTCTCGGTGATTTTTTGGGTGATTGGGGCAAATAATATGAATCGACCATTTGTCTGTGTGGCAAAAGGGTCTGGTGGGACGCCACTGAAGTATGTATTGTGAACTGTACGGTACTAAGACTGGCCATCTTATGTACTTGTATGGTTGCTCTCAGTCATACCTATATCTTCCTCACTGTTTCTTCTTATTCAATTGATTCTTTGACTTTGAGATTTTAATTGAAGTCCCGAGGCAGTGGATTGTCAATAGCTTTTGTGATTAGACAGTCCTGGTCATCGGAAATAGTTGGGAGTTGACTGTCTGGAAGAAATATAAGATGTACATCGGATCGCTAGCTATCCCAGAAATGATAATAGTAGAGAGGATTTATGATTTGATATTGAAGGTTGCAGTTTTAGAAAAGTCAACCCCGTGGAAGACGGGTCAATTGTAAGAGATAAGAAGTCGCCTTGGGAAGAATGGTTGATTGAACCTCAGGCTAGTGCGTTAGCCAAGTCTATGATTCTTAAGATTAATTTGACTTACTAGTTTACCTTTTTCGGGTGGTGCATAGGATAGCCCGTCTAGCTTTGCGGTATATGGAATTTGTTAATGTTGTATTTTATTGATGCTAAAAGGTTGCTCGACTATTGTTGTATTGAGAAAGCATACTATAATGTTTAGTACCTTTATATTCCAGTTTTCTGCGTTGTTGTTGAATCTGCTACTGTTATCGTTGTTATTGTTGCTAGTGTTGCTGATCTAGATATCTTTTATAAATGGAACCTAAGAATTGGGACATGGGTGCTTTAATTGTGCAGCATTTTCCTGACACAGGTGCACCGTTTGAACGGTGATATTTTGTTATACATTCTCATTATGTTTTGAATAAATTCCCTGTTATATTTCAGGAAAATGCCACCCAAGAAAGCTATCCAGTCTAAAGAAAATAGTAGTAGTTTGGCGGAGGTTCCAGTTATAAATGAAATTCTAGACTTGTTGCGCCAGCAACAGCAACAACAATTGCAGTTAATCCAACAGATTCAGCAGCAACAACATCAACAAGGAAAGCTAAACCAAGCTACTAATTTTAAATCCTTTCAGTCTGTTAAGCCCCCAGAGTTCAAAGGCGAAATGGATCCTGTTGTTGCCATAAATTGGCTGAAGGAAATGGACAAGGCATTTACCCTCACGCAAGTAAATGATGATCTTAAGACTGATTATGTGAGTTACTTTCTTAAGAATGAAGCAAATTATTGGTGGGAATCCACTCGAGTGTTGGAAGGAGAAGGCCCTATTTCTTGGGCAAGATTTACAGAATTATTTTTGAAAAAGTATTTTCCCGATGGTTTAAGGAGTCAGTTGGAAGTCGAGTTTCTAGAGCTGAAACAAGGTGAGAGAAGTGTGCTGGAGTATGAGGCCAAGTTTACAGAATTGGCCCGATTAGTTCCTGAGTATGTAAGTACGGAGATTCAGAAAGCAAGGAGGTTTCAGCAAGGGTTGAAGCCTGAGATTCGCAGAGGAGTTGTGGCAGTGCAACTCAAGACATACTCCTCTATGGTTCAGGCTGAAAGAGATATGTCCTAAGTCCAATCATGTATGAGGATTTAGGAATAATTTTTATGTAATCTGTTTTGATTTCATTGATATTAATAAAAGACTTGTTTTGTTTTTATTGTGGGCTCTATCTATTTAAATGTTTAAATAAGATATACCACAGTTTAGAGTAAAGCTTTTTATGGATTGTGATGAGATCATAATAATGAGACATAAAAGATGATAACTCTAAACTTAAATAGTTCCTGGTCGTAGGATTACTAACTGGTAATTAATAATCCATAAAGATCGGTACATACTATGCTTGCTTCATTATGAAGGATGTCTGTTCTCATAGACATTTGTGTGGTGACACTATAGCTAGTATGTAAGTGCTTATTATAGAATAAGTTCACTGAACATGACTCACACAGCTGAACAACTGATGGAGTTCACTCACGTGTCAGTAGTTTTCACATAGTGATAGTTGTACAAGTATCCTTAGACTTGAGGTCATCATAGTCATCTTGTGTACACTGAACTATGTTTTGGTTTAGTTCTTAGTCTCAAGGAACAATTATAAGGGCTCTACTGGGTATAGGAATTTGTACACGAAGATAATGTATGATCAATAAAGGACCTACCCCTTCCAGTGTAGGAAGAGAATGTTCAATGCTGATCCACTTATGTTAGTTCAGGAATCTCTGGCCAGAGTGAATGAAATTAGAAAGGAGTTTCTAATTTACATTAAATAGAACTAAGCATAGTGAATGGGAAAGCAAGTGATTAAATAAGATAGGCTTGACACAAGTTCCATGCCTTGTATTTAATCGTGACATTGCAGGGTAGAAGGAATTAATTGTACGGTAACTACTCACTGAATAGGTTCTTGGTATTCTAAGTAGTGAATTCGTATTATCCGGATAGTCGCGATATGTTGAGAAGTATCCCTCACGATGTAGAATAAATATGATTAATTAATTAATCATATTTAACGAATTAGAGAATTTATATAAATAATGATAAAATTGTTTTATTATTATTTATTTCTACTACCGGCTTAATATTGAACCTACAGGGTCACACCATAAAAGAGAATGATTTAATGGCGGAGAAATTAATTAATAATGGCTGATAATTATTTATTTATGAAATACATAATTAATTGGCAAATTTAATAATTGATTAAATGAGATTTAATTGATTATAAGTTCTTAATATTATTAATTAAGAATTTTATTTTTGGAAATTAAATCAAGTGAGAGAATTATTTCTAAAGTGTTTAGAAAAAGGATTAATAATTAAAAGGTGTTTTAATTATTAGTGAGAATAATAAAGGGTTAATAATAATAATATTTTATGGGAAAATTTTCAGCTGAAAATTTTGCCTATAAATATACTATTATAGACCCTATTTTTGCCTAAACCAAAAAGATTTACAAAACCCTAATTCTCTTCATCTCCTCCTCCTTCATTACATCATTTTCTTGGTGGATACCGGTGGAGTGCTTCACACTTGAGGAGCAACTGCTAAGGATCTCCGTTCATCATTTTTGGATCTCCATTAAAGACCTCCTTATTTCCATTAACGTAAAACTTCTTAAGGTAAACATACTGAACTACGAATTAAATATTTTTTTTCGCATGGATCTTGCGGAGGGTTTCGTTTTTTTTTAAGATTTAAATTTACGTTTTCGTTGCGTTTATGTGCTAAAAACCCTTCACAGGCCGCCCTGGTAATGGAAAGTGACCAGAAGTTGGCTGTTAAGGAAGAAAGTGATAATAAAAGGAAGTCAGAAGGTGTTAAGGACAAGGTAGACCAAGGAGAATCCAGTCAGGAATTTGAGAATCGGTTTGGCCAAAACAGGAGTAAGAGATTCCGGAGACAAAGTTTATTTCGGACTAGGTCTAGTGCTACTTCAATTGCTTCCACTCCAACTCAGTCAGTCAAGTCAGCAGTGAATGGTAAGTCCTGTGACAGTAGACACAGTGGTTCGTGCAAGAAGAATGTGCAATGTTTTAAGTGTGGACATAAGGGTCATTATGTCTCGTAATGCGATCTAGAAAATCCAGGAGTTACGTGTTATAATTGTGGAAAAGTTGGGCATATTGCAAGGAGTTGTAGAACGGTTACTCAAGATACTATATCCCAAGGCCCAACATCCAGCACAGCTAGAGGCATAAATTCTAAAAGGACCAAGAGATTGAGCATTTAGAACTTGGACGTAGTTGCACCTGATTTGCCAACCTTCGAGCTAGAAGAGTTCGATGTGATTTTAGGATCTGGTTGGTTGTCCTGTAGTAAGGTAACGAGTGGTTTTTAGAAAAAGTGAAGTATAAAGTGTACAGAAGCCAATAGTAAGGTAAGTTTTTGGATGCAGAATCAATACAAGGAATTCTTCCAATCATGCGAGAAAAGAAGTAATAAATGCATCATTTGTCTATAAAGAATCAAGGAACATGGTGTATAAGGAGTACTTGGAAAAGCAAATTGTATTTATTGATAACATCCTCAGCTGTCTTAGGATTAAGAAAGTTTGTGTAGAACGCCCCAGGATTTCCCTACAAAGATTAGAAGGTAAGCAATTATACGCTAAGTTTTAAAGTATGAATTTTGGTTGGAAATAACAAAAGATTTTGAGTATTTCACTAACAACCATCTAAGCAAAGCCAGTGTAGTAGTTTATGCCTCGTGCAGAGAAAAATGATTAAATATGATTAAGATTGCTAAGGAATCAGTAAAGGAATTGGAAACTGTGGGAATTGAAGTTGAGTATCTGAAGGTGATGAGAAGTTAGTATATAAGATTATTTCCCATCCTTAACTGATGGAAATGAGTAAGAAGCGATCGGATGTTGGAAATTAAATTGAAAATCAGTATTACCTCTCATCCTTAGATAAAGAGTCAAAGTGAGAAGCTGATTCAGACAATATAAGATATGTGGAGAGTATATATGATGGGTTTAAAAAGTGAACTGCGATAATCACCTACCATGGATTGAGTTTTCTATGATAATAGTTACCCTGTTAGTAAGAGAGTATTACTTTGCGAAGTGTTGTGGGGACATAAGTGTGAGTCCTCCCCCTAGTGAAAAAAGTGGAAGTAGAGACATTGTTAAGTCCTGAATTAATTTAATACATCAAGAGTGTGGTGGTGTTGACTCAGAAAAGAGTTGAAACAGCCCAGGATAGAAAAAGAGAGAAAGCGGATTTGCATCGAAAGAATATGAATATATAGAATGAGGATCGTGGTATAGGCACAAGCTTTACCTTGAAAGAGATTGATTAAGTTGGAATAGAAGGGAAAAGTAAAGTCCTAATTGTATTGAACCATTCGAGGTATAAAGAAATATAGGTAAAGTTGTCTATAAGTTGATATCACCGCCGCAGTCCCTATATATATATATATAATATGTTATATGTGTCAATGTTAAAGCGATATGTCTCTGATTTGAATCAAGCCATTGATTAAGAGCCAATGGGCTCTCATCCAAATTTGTTCTATGCGGAATAATCGATCTAAATCCTAGATCGTTAAAAGTGAGTCCATAGTAATGAATTTATGTCTATAATGAGTACGCCTTGAATAAATCCTTGAGTTGAAGAGTATACCTGGAAGTTAGAGTCGGAATTGCTTGACAAATATCCTCACTTATTTGGTTAAGTCATATTCCGAGGACATAATCTTTTCAAGGGGGGAAGGATATAACGACCCGTATATTTTATTTATTATTTAAATGTATAATTATGGAATAAATAATTAAATAAAATAATTGTGTGGGTTCAGTTAGTGGATTATTACTCTGTCACTATGGGTATGTGATTACTAGTGTATGGAATTGAATTGTGTGATAATTAATGAATTGTATGAGTTTGTATCATTGTTAAAAATGGTGTTATTGCGGTTTTATTTCCATAAATACTTGGATTGTCTCTAAAATTGTTTTTATGACTTTATACTTTCAATATTTATTTTTGGGACTTTATAAAATTTAGAAATCAATTTTTTATTAATTATTTAGCTCTGTATGATTTTCTGATTACATTTAATTGTAAAATCTGTATTTAATTCCCGAATTCTTTAAAAATTATGAAACTCATTATTTAAGTTTGGAATATTCCGAGAATTTTAAAATTATTTTGGGAATTTTCAGGATTAATTTCACCCGCGTGTTGATTCGTTTAATCAATAAAAGCGGGTATAAATGGTATTTTAGAAATTATTTTAAAATTACGAAATTTATAATTTTTTAAACTTCGGGATATTTTTGACATTTTAAGACTATTTTCGTAATTTTCTGAATTTGTTTTAAGTGCAGCTCAGACTGTTAATCGTTAAATGCGGATATAAGTTGCGCTCCAAAAATGGTTTAAAAATTAAGAAAATCTTATGTCTTATATAATTAATTATTTTATGATTTTTAAAATTATTTCGGAATTTTTTCGATAAACCGTTACCCAAGCGTTATTACGTTATTTCATTAAATTCAGTCCAGAATTAAGACCGGAGGGAGAGGACACGTGTTAATTCACTTGATACGTGTCCAAAACCCCTGCATTTTCAGTTTATACAACTTATGTTTTACAAAATTTAATTATTCAAAAATTACTCTCTCTCTATCTCTCTCTCCTGCTCTTCATCTCTCTCATCTCTCTCGCAATCTCTCTTAATCTCTCTCAATTTATCTCTCTGAAGTCTCTCTCTCTCTCTCTCTCTCTCTCTCTCCTCTCTATTCCCTCTTCTCGTTTTCCTGTCCTTGCTGCGTTTCAGCCGCCCCTGTTTCCACTGCCGCCGCCCAATTCCGGTTGGTTCCGGTTGCTTAGTTCTGTTTTTCATTGATTTTATATGTATATGCGTGTAATCATTTAAGGGATTGTGAGCTTGATGTGTTATGTGCCGCCGTGTTTCCGGTTGCCGCCGGTTTCTTTCCGGTGAGGCGGCCGGTGGGTGTGCTGTGTGTGTTTGTGTGCGTGTCTTGTGTGTGTACTGTGCGCGCGCGTGTGTTGCGCATACGTGTGGTGTTGTGTGTGTTGCGTGTATATTTCTGGTGAGAGTTGCTGTGTTGTTGGGTTTGATTACTACTGTGTTCCTGTGATTATTTCGACCTTTTACTTTGGAGGTTCGAACTATTGTATGATTTTTGTGGAGAGATTTCGAATGAAACATTCTTGATTTGCGAAATTAAATTTCTGATTATTCCAAAATTTAATCGGTGAAGGTTCGCATTGGAAACCCGATTGTACGGGTACCTGCGAATTTTTCCGCCGTCAGCGATGAGCTTCGGCGAGCCGACGGTGGACCGTGATGATCGTTATCTGAGTCCTAAAATTTTAAAATATTAATTTAGTTCGTACAGTATTTTCGAGATGTAAATAATCGGTTAATAATAATTAATTGGGTTGAATTGTGGTTGAAATTTGTGGAATTTTGGATTGTGTGATTGATTGGTTGTTTTGGGATTTGACGTCGAGTTGTTCGACGGGTAGGCCGATTATCAGAGGAGGTGCTGCCCTAATTTTTGCAAATTAAATTCGAAAATGCGGGACATACCCTGTAATTATCGGAACGTTGAGCGAGTATAAATAGGTGTATACATATATTTTATGCGGAACCTGATTGTATGTTGTGGTGAATGTTTTGTCAAAATCCAGTAACCCTAATTTCGTAAAATGACGAGTATACGTATTTTCTGAAAATGAACACCAAACCAATTTCTCGAAAACGTGAACCCTAACTGTTGGATGTGTTATTGTATTGTAATAATGTATATAATTACGAGTCGGGTTTGAATATCGTTGGGTAGAATTGGTATCGAGGATATGTCAAGCATACCTAGACGTCTAACGTAGGGTATTTCGGCTCTGTAGGTTCTAGTCGAAGGACTCAATAATTGAAGTTGAACTAAAGATAACCTAGTGATCAGTCGACAAGCGCATCGAGGTTCCTAAGCGAAGGACCTGAGCCTTGAGGTCGGATCCAGGATAGTCAAATAGTAAAGCAATGAAGCCTGAGCGTCCGAGTCGGCTCAGAGTCGGTTAATATCAGTTGTAAAGCTCTGCAAGGCAAGTACCCCTGACCATTCTTTTATGGTTCAATATATATGAATGAAATGTTATTTTACTTTTGAACAGGAACATAAACGTTTTAAGTTACGTATCCCCTGTGTTTGAGACTGTTGTTTAAAAATTATGTTTTGGGGAAAATTAACTTCTGAAAATACCTATCTCTAAAGTGTTATTAAAAATGGAAAAGAGGTTTTGAATAATATGTTGTGACATAATTGATTTTAACAAGAGATAGGTAAAAGTGATTTTGAAACTGGATAAAATAAATCAGATATTGGATAACGTTGCGTAAGTGGCTAATTCGGTTACGCGCATTACATAACCGATTAGTCCAACATAGATAATCAGAGACCTAGCTAGTCTCTGCGGATCCGGTGATTTTGTGTGAAAGCCCGATAAGCTTTTCTAGACATTTTGTGTGATAGCCCAGCCAACCATCCTAGATAATTTGTGTGGAGGCCTGATCAGCCGTCCCTAGATAACATCCAATACATATCTGATTGTGATTTCGTGATTCCAGTAATGGAATAAATGGCTTTGGGTCCCCGTAACGGGACATATGGTTTTATGGTTCCTGTAATGGAATGGAAGGTTTGAAAATGGAGATAGCATGCTAAAATTGAACTATGGTTTTTATGCACAGCACACGACAGTTGATTTTGTTTTATAGAGCATGCTAGTTTTGATATCCAGCTTATACCTGTTTTACATGTTTCTGGCAAGTTATGAATTATGTTCCTATAACTGCTTTACTTTAAAATATTTTATTTGTTATTCATATAGTGGTGCTGCTGAGCAAGCAATTGCTCACCCTTGCAGAATATTTTATATGTATTGCAGATGCCTAGGAGATTCTTGCGCGGTAGTCAGGGCAAAGTTCCAGCTCCTTTCGTGTCAGACTCCTCTGAGGTAGTTATGTTCAGACCAAATGAGGTCTGTTGAGTTGCTTCATTGAATTAGTGGTCAGGATTGTGTAAGGTAATTTGGGTTGTATTAGTTGAGTAACTTAAGTCATACTTAAACCTGGAAAAGATCTTGGCAAAGGGGTCGTAGTTATATCATGTTATTGATTTGTTTATCTTATGGTTGTAGTTGATGACGTCAATTCCTGACCCCGGGATTGAGGCCGTCATATTTCAGAACCACTTTGCCTATAGAATTGCTTACAACTTCACATTGTCTTCAAAGAAATCCACATGATAACCTCTGTCACAGATTTGGCTCACACTTAGCAGATTATGTTTAAGTCCTAAGACAAGAGCTACTGTTTCAATGATGACATTCCCAAGATTTATATTGCCATATCCCAGAGTTTTTCCCATGTTGCCATCTCCATAAGAAACTCCTGGGCCAGCTTTCTCTACAAAGTCTGATAGCAGGGCTTTATTTCCAGTCATATGTCCTGAACATCCACTGTCCAGCACTAGGATATCTTTCCTGTTTCCCTGCAATCACAAAGACCACTAATGATTAGTTTTAAGGACCCAGACTTGCTTGGATCCTTTGGCCTTTTTAATTTTTTTAGCATTTGCAGCGGATTTAATTTCAAAGTTTATGCTAGCATGCTGTTTATCAGAATTTATATCAGACTTTGCATCAGACTTTACACAAGAAGGAACAATAGTAACTTTCTTTAAAGAAGGTTTTATTTGATTCATAGTACAAACTATGATATTCCTTAAAGTATAAATGGAATGCCATAAACTACCACAATGAAAACAAGGATTTTGTGGCTTAAACCTAAGAGACTGACTCTTAACTCCTGATTTAGGAGGTAAAGAGTTTATATCTTTATTCTTCGTGCAAAAAGAAGCAAGATGGTTAGAGTTTCCACAGTTATAACATTTCTTTCTAGGAGCATTAGGAATAGGCATATAGTTATTGCTTTTATTCACACCTTCCTTTCCATTCCTATTTTTCCTATATTCCTTTACCTTGTTGACATTCCTAATCTCTTTCAACTTATGCTTAAGCTGCTTCTTTGTCATTAAGCCTATGTTGACTTCAGCTGGTTTATCCTATTTTAATTTGTCAGAAGTTGACTTGACTTCAGTCACAGACTCTTTCATTTTGTCAGAATCAGACTTTACAGTTTTTGCTACAAACTTAACAGGATTTACCTTTGGCTTGACAGTCTGTTTAACAACAATTGGCTCAATTTGTTCAGTTCCTTTTTCACTTTTATCATCTCCATAACCTAAGCCCTATTTCCAGTTTCCACTACTTAATAAATTCTGAGTTGATCTGCCAAAGTTAGTCCAAGTTCTGATAATCTCTCTTTCCTTTTCTAGTTCAGCTTTTAGAGATTTATTCAATTTTAACACTTCAACTCTAACATATAAAGCATCATCTTTTTCTTTCTTAGTTTGATGAAGAATAACTAACTCCTTTTCTAAATAATCATTTCTCTTTTTATAAGCAGAATTTTCAGATATTAATCTTTCACATGTTAAAGTCTGATCTCTATAACTAATAAACATGATTTTAAGATATAATCTCAACTCAGTAATATCATCTGTATGAAAAGCATAAGTTGTTTAAGGTACCTTCAATTCAACAGTTTCAGGGCTGCTATCAGCATTTGCCATCAAGGCGTAGTTCACCTTACTTTCAGAATCTGAAGTGTCTGTCCAGCTTTTCTTTTTTTATGACAAGTTCCTTGCCTTTGTCACTTTTTCCTTTCTTGCAGTCAGGAGATATGTGGCCTCTTTCACCACAATTATAGCATTTGACATTTGAGTTGTCTCCTCTGTCAGACTTTGCACCTTTGCCTTCAGACTTTCTGAACCCTTTCTTATCAGAACTTACACCTTTCCTGGAAAACTTCTTGCCCTTTCTGAATTTCCTGTAGGCTATCTTTGTGATACCCTTCACCATTAGAGCACACAATTTCATCATCTCTTCATCAGCATCCATTTCAGGTAAACTTTCAGTTTCTGAATCATCATCATCAGAATATGATGACTCTGAATCAGACTTTATGATGAGAGCCTTTCCCTTGCCCCTCTTTCAGGCAACAACTTTAGGAGATTCCTCCTCAGCCTTAAGAGCAACTGTCCTTGACTTTCTTCAATGCCTCTTGCTCCTTTGATCCATCTCAAGTTCATAAGTCTTGAGCATTCCATAAATTTCATCAAGAGTAGTTTCATCAAGAGCATAATTATCTCTTATAATAGTAGCTTTCAAATCCCAACTTTCAGGAAAAACTAAATGGAATTTTAGATTTGAATCTTCAATGTCATATTCCTTGTCCTCCAGGGACAGATCATTCAAGAGTTTGACAAACCTATCATATAAGTCAGTTAAAGACTCATCAACTTTTGAGTCAAAGTGCTCATACTCTTGAGTGAGTATTTTCCTCCAGTTCTTCTTGATTGCATCAGTTCCCTGGCATCTTGTCTCTAGAGCTTCCCATATCTCCTTTGCAGTCTTGCAATGAATTACCCTGTTTGACATGACATTATCAATGGCACTATGCAACAAATGACTTACCTTTGCATCCTTGGCAATAAATGAGATGTCTTCAGCTGTGTACTCACCTTTTGCCTTTGGTATGGTCTGTGCTGGTTGATCAGCAACTAAAACAGAGAGCTTGGTAGGCTTATGTGGTCCTTCATTAATTCTGTCAAGGTATTCTGGTTCCGTAGCTTCCAGAAAAATAGCCATCTTCACTTTCCATATGGGATACTCAGAAGGTCTCAGTATGGGAACCCTAATAGTCTCATATCGACTGTAGGTTTGAGTCTTTTGCGTTTCATCAGTTTTGGTGGGCTTGGTTGGAGTTTGTACTTCTTCAGACATGATTGTTTGGATCTTTACTGTATGTGTGTTAACAGATAAGCTCTGATACCACATGTTAGGTCACACAACACTGTATAAGGGGGTTGAATACAGTGTTTAATACAATCAAATTAATTTTGAACACAAGTAACAGTAAACAGATATATTCAATATAATAAACTCTGTTACAATGGAACTTTTCTCTTTCAGTGATGAACAAATATCACTAAGAGCTTCTAGGTTACATTGTATAATCTTCTCGATAATGATAACACATATAGTGTAAACCTAAGTATGTGTTTATATAGTACACAGTTACAAGATAAATTCTAATTGATATGGAATATAAATCTGTCTCCTAAAATATATCAATCAGATATCTTCTACAAGTCTTCCAGTCTTCTAACTCTTTTCATGCATATCTTCATTTGTTTTAGTCTCGATCTTCTACTGTAAATCAGCTTCCTTCCTTAATTGTAAGTCCTCCCGCACTTAAGTTCTGATATGATCTTAAGTTCTGATATTAAGTTCTGACTTCCAGTAAGTCTTGATTTCATTAAGTCCTGATTTGTCATGTTGTTAAGTTCTGAAAACTAAACATAAATCATATTAGACATGACATCTCAAATATATCTAACACAAGTATTCGGAAAATGATTGATATCGTCAATCATTCTTACCTTAAATATTTTCAGAAAGTTATTTTCGAAACTTTTACTTCATCTGCTTTGATAAAAGCTATTCGTTATCGGAATATTATTTATAGCATAATATTCAGATATTCTTTGATTATCTTGGAATTGATTTATTCTATCATCCTTATTCCAAAGGCTTTCAAAAATATTTTCGAGTCTTCAAAATGATTTTAAAGGCTAGAGCGGATCCCAAAACTTGTTTTCAAATTTAAGGCCTTCCTTCAAAGCGAATTTAAAGACTCGCTTAAAAATCTGAGGGATCCAGCTCTGTGGTGTATTTTATATTCGCAACGAGGTTGCTGTTTTAATAAAAGAATTTGATTATTTGCCCAACGTTCGGGAAGTAAGTCCATCTAATTGAGTCGGTATAAGCGATATGCCGGGGTACGGTCTATCAAAGTGTAAGTGGCTGGGTGACAGTCCATCAACGCGTAAGAGGCCGGGTGGCGGTCCAGCACAAGGTCCTAATACGGCTAGGGTGATGACCGGTGGGGGATTCATCCATCTACTACTAGAAAAGGTTACTTAATGGGAATCTTTTCCTGATCAACAAGATATCGGGTTTATGCCAAAGTTTTTCTTCTTTCCAAATTCATTGGGTATTATAACTCTGTTTATATTGTTCATAACAGAGGTTTCCAAGGAAAGTATGCGATATGTATATAGGTGTATATATATATCGGGACTTAATGAAGTATCTCGTAACTTCATTTCTTTTAAATGATATTTCAAAGATTGAATCTATTCAAGTCTTATCTTGTAGTCTCATCTATGTAATGAACTTTTGAAACAGATTATAGCTTGAACGGTGGTAGTTCGAGTAGTATTCGGAAAAGATATAAGTATATTGGAGTATCTTGTAACTTCATCTTTTCAACTTATATCTAGTTAATGATTATCTTATGCATGATAAAGATTTTCAGAAAAACATTGAGACAAGGTTAGATATATGCGATCACCTTGCAACGATATTTTTATACACTTATAAACTGGAACTCTGTGTATATTATACATGTCAGAGGATTTCAAAGATTTTGAGAAGTATATATATATATATACTGAATATTTTGTGACTTCGTCGCATTAAGATATCAAACTTGGTTCATTTCTTCTTGACCAAGACTTTCATGAGTACTATGAGAATGCTCGTATATTGTTAATTATTATACATATTATTTCGATGGGCTTGTTGCTCACCCTTGCTTTCTTCTTTCATCACACAAAAATAGATAGACAAGATGAACATGACCAAGCTCCCAATTCACAAGCGGATAGGAAACGTTCCACAGTTTCCTGTAGGCGTTGCTGCCGCTATAGCTGAGGTAGGAACTAACAATAGGCTAGGTTTTCAACTATTGATGTACCAGACTTATGTATATTATGAATTGTACTAATGGCAAAGAATATGTAAATTTATTCAGAAACCCTTTTAAGGTGTAATAACTTATAATTGTGGAATAAAATGACTTTTGTTATTTTGCTATTCATCTCTGAGACTATAACTTGCGGTGTACTTATTTTGTGGGGTCACAGTATGCAGTAATTGGTTGTTTATTTAGATTAAGTGTTGTTAAGGGAAATGGAACTCGTGGCAACCCAGATCCCCGACCCCGGATTTGGGGGTGTTACATCATGTGTCTTATTATTATATATATTATATATATACATTTATTTTGGCATTAAAATATTATTGTGATTTAATTTTGGTTCACTAGTGTCAATTGCATGGTCCAAGAAGATGTCACAGGTGTGTATCCATGTATGCTTAATTGTTATCATATTAGTGCATGTTGTAATATGTTTACTATATATTAATATATGTTGTACCAGTGTTTTGATTAATTATGCTAATGTCTTGATTAACATGGTGATATTTTATATTTTATATTTAATATTTTTTTGAGTGAGTCTACTGATTCGAATAAATATTTGAACATGTGCTTGGTTTTATAAAACTTACTATTTAGATTATGTTCTTTATATTTATTAGTTTATTATTTCAAATTAAATTATGCATCGGTCGATTTGATAATGATTGGGAAAGTGTGTTTATGACGACTAAGTTGTCTTCAACACTTTTATTTGAATGTATTAATTATATTAAAAAAAATGGAGGCATTTAAGGTGTTAATGTTAGCTAGATAATATTTAATAATGTTAAAGTTGGTTTCCATGCATAAGACTTTGAATAACACATCTAAATTTAGATAGAGCTTGCTAAACTATGTTGATATCTCTCTGTAACATGGGTGTATTTAAGGTTTATGTTGCAGGCTATATTCATGTTACTATATATTTTTTATGTTGCATTTGATCGAGTCTGGTCACTGGTGTAGTGGCATAGTTTATAGCATTAATTCGTTAACATTATTAATAAAAAAAGAGCTTTCCGAATAATAAGCTTAAGAGTAATATAATTTATATAACTATATATAAGATTTGTCTAATGAATATATATCTAAAAGATTTTAATTATAAATTATAATAGGTCGGGAGCCGAGAATTTAAAGTATCGTGTACGGATTCCATTAGTATTAGAGTTTGTGATTTTGAGTTATGGACACTGTCCCCTTTTTATGCAGCGCTACTCTTATAAATTAAATAACTCCGATTTGTTCAATTCCATATTTCATTTGTTTCGTTAATATTTTTTGATTATTTTGACTTTCGAAAATTATATTAAAAATTGATTTGTAAAATTTTAAATATCGGTTTATGCGATTTTCAAAAATTATTTATGGCACCCTTTATTTTCGAAATCTGAATTACTCTTGACAGGTGATTTTAAAATTTTACGAGAATATTTTATTTGAACCCTTAGTGATATAGGGTATACTGAGTTAACCAGCTGTAGGGGTACTATAGCCATGTCATTGCGGCACCAGTGATATGATACTTTTGTGACAGTGTGATTGGTCACGATGTATCCTTCTATTAGCTCTTGAGAGGAGCTTTTGACAATTTAATATTTGTTCAGGATATGTGGGTGCACCCAAAGTTTGATTTGTCATTTGATTCATGATGACGTTGTATATGTCATACGTCTTATCCATTCTGTTGCACGCATTAGGTATCCTATGATGTGTGTATTTGTATATGTTCTGATCTCGGTATGAAATATCCTAACCCCTTGTTGTTTCACACATGCTTGTTTTTAAAATTATTGTTATATAATAAATTGTGAAATATTCATTTCTGATTTTCATTTTTATAAACCGTATTCCAAATCCGTACTGGGCGTTTGGCTCATGTCGTATTCTTTTTCTGGCAAGTGTTTAGGGAGATCTGGGACTGTGTGATGGAGAGTTACCTCTTTATTTCATTTTTAGGATCTCAGACTGATCTCATTATTTAGACTTAATTATTTATAAGAGATGTTGGAATTTGTATTAATTGTTTGAACTGTTTGGAGATTTAATATATTACTTTGGAGATCTTTAGACTGTTTAATTTTTGTTTAGGGAATATATTGATGCTCTATTTGCAGGTTTATGGATTTTAAGTAGTATCTCCTTCTATTTTAAAAATGGGGTGTTACATACTATGGGCATATCGTACTACTTTCAAAGTTACAACTACAGCTACCCTATTCATGTTGGCTTATGGAGCCAAAGTAGTGGTGCCCTTAGAGATCACCCATGGATCACCAAGGATCGAAGCCTATGTACCAGAGACCAATGAAGAAGGCATAAGCCTCGCCCTCGACCAAATTGACGAGGTCAAGGATGAAAATCAATAAAGAGCCTCGCTTTATTACAATAGAAGGGTTAAAGAGAGGTTCTTTCAATAAGGAGATTTGGTCTTGAGAAAGATTGAGGCGTCATGAGTCGGTGAGAAAGGAAAGCTAGCCCTTAATTTGGAATGATCTTAAAAGGTCAAGAAGACACTAGGACGAGGATCCTACAATTTCAAAACCTTGAGCGGTAAAGAAGTGCCTCGAACTTGGCACATTTCAAACCTGAAGATTTATTTTATCTAGCATCACAATATGACATTCAGTCGACTAAAGTCTATGTTACAGACTCCAACTGACCAAAGAAGGCCGATCACCCACCAGGGAAGGCCTTAGGACGACCAGACATCCCTCAGAAGGGCTCCAGCCGACCTAAGGAGGCTTATTAACCTCTAAGAGAGGCCTCAGGCCGATTAAGCCCCCCCCCTGAACAACAAATTTGAAGTATCAAACTCACACTAAGGAAGAAAGGCCTCTAAGGCCAGATTAAACAAGATTTCTTTAAGTCATGAAGACCCGATGATGAAATTGCTCCTCGTCTTCAATGAGTCCATTAATCTTAAGTATTAAGGACATGGATAAAGTACAAACTATCTTGTACACAGTCAAAGCTCATCCTGAAAAACTGAACCTAATCTCTTAAACATCCGGATCTTAACAAAAGAGAATTCTTGATGGTGAAGATACTCCTGAACATAGAGGAGCACAAAAGGATGTCCAAACTGGTGATAGCCTAACATAAAATTAGTGATCATCTTCTAATCATTTGTATACAGTTGACAAAGCACCTTGGCCCATCTAACAAATAAAAGGATGGACCAGGAACCTCAACCTAGCCTTAAGGGCTCCTTTAAAAACACATAGCTTCACTCGATCCTAGTTACAAGGTCTATCGATATAGCTCGACTTATAAACTTTAAATACAACTTGGAAAGCTATACTTTTCCTTGAGTTCCTTTACATCCGACTCACACATCTTACATGAATGATAGAAGGAGTCAGGATCAGTATTTTTTTGAGAGCCATCTGACGCCTCGTCCAACGAATTCTTTAAAATAACAAAACAAAATTAAGAGACAAAGATGGTACATGAACTCTACCTTTAGTAGAGATAGACTTGCCTCATTTGGCCATCTCATCCACGAAGACTAGAGGTGGTTGAATGTTTTCAGAATTATTCGAAAACTAGAACGAAAAATGGCTTCTGGATTGAAAACTTTTAGAGAGTTTGAGATAAAGGAAATCTAAATGAATTTTCAGGCCGATCGCGAACATGAATTTGGTAGTTTCTGATCGAGGCCTATCATGGACATGACCGAGACATGTTGTCCAAAAACTTAAGGTTTCTCCTTGATCAAAGATTAATTGCGCTAATCGTTAAAATTAGTAAAAAGATGAAGTTTGAAACTCAAGATTCGAGTTATTGGCCAACCATAGCTATGTCAGAACATCCTCATCATGACCAAAGGTCATTGAAGAAGAGGCCGAGTAAACTCCCGGGAAGGCATTCAGCCGACCAAGTATCCACAGTCACGATCAAAAGTTTTTGACCTACTAGGATGTCCACGATCACGACCAAATGTCTACGAACACCACCATGAACAAAGTGTGTCACGACGAGTAGACTCAGCCGAGTAGGCTCATTTTGGAGGCTTTTCAGCCGCCTAGGACATCACTTTACTTACTCTTTAAAGAGTCGACTCGAAAGAGTATGATTATTTTGGAGGCTTTTCAGCCACCAAGGGCGCACCTCGCTTACTCTCGGAAGAGTAGGATTATTTTGGAGGCTTTTCAGCCGCCAAGGGCAACACCTCGCTTACTCTCGGAAGATTACACTCGGAAGAGTAGGATTATTCTAAAGGCTTTTTAGCCGCCAAGGATATCACGTCGCTTACTCTCAAAAGAGTAGACTCATAAGAGTAGGATTATTTTGAAGGCTTTTCATCCACTAAGGATGTCACTTCACTTACTATTAGAAGAGTAGACTCGGAAGAGTAAGATTATTTTGGAGGCTTTTCAGCCACCAAGTGAGTCACCTCGCTTACTCTCGAAAGAGTATGATTATTTGGGAGGCTTTTCAGCCGCCAAGGGCGTCACCTCGCTTACTCTCGGAAGAGTAGACTCGAAAGAGTAGGATTACTTTGGAGGATTTTCAGCCACCAAGGACGTCACTTCACCTACTCTCGAAAGAGTAGGATGATTTTGAAGGCTTTTTAGCCGACTAGCACGTCACCACGCTTGCTCCCGGAAGAGTAGAGTGACAATGTCATAAGCTTTCGGAAGAATAGAGCGTTAACGTCATAAGTTTAAGAAAAAGGTGTTCGACTTGCAAAGAAACTAGGGTCGAGGACCCCCAGCAGAGAGGCCCCAGTCGAGTAGGCTTCCTTGGAGCACAGCTGAGTAGCCTCAGGCAAGTAGACTCAAAGGGAGCCACTCGGCCGAGATGCTCCCTTACTCAAAGGGAGCCACGCGGCCGAGTAGGCTGCCACCATGCAAAAAAATCAGCCAAGTAGGCCGCCACAAAAAACTTACCAGCCGAGTAGGCTGCCTTGGCGCAACCCTCAAGACGAATATGAGGCCGAGTAGGCTCCAAAGGAGCCTCTTGGCTTCCTTCGCGGTCACAGATAAAAAAAAGAGGAGGGGGATCCCAGCCGAGTAGACTTCCATAAAGCAACCCCTTAGTCGAGTAAAAGAGGTTGAGTAGGCTCATGGAGGAAGCCTTTAGGCCTCCATCGCGGCCATGGACGAAATTCTTCCCTCCGTCGTGTTAGGGATTCGAGCACAAAATGCAACGGAAAAGCTCCATGAAGAATAAAAAACGAATCCCTACCGTATGATCTATGTATAATGATTGGATGATGATGGGGAATAGGATCATGTACCTTAATAAAGCTTTTGGTATGATAATAATGGAAGACCTTAACTTGATGAATCACAATAGCCCTCCTTGCAAAGATCTGCTCTCCAAAGACATCCACACGAACGTACGATCGTCCAACGAACACCGGAGCCAGTACTAGCCGAATAGATTGCCTATCTCTCTCTCTCTCTCTCTCTCTCTCTCTCTCTCTCTCTCTTTATTTCTCTAGCCTCTCTAAAATGGAGGGTTGCTAGGGTTTTTCTTAGAAAGGAAACCAGTAACCCTTAAACTATACATCATATGTATATATAGGGGAGAGAGGTATTAAGACTTAACCCTAAACCTAATGGGCTTCTAAAAACCCATTATGATTTCGGGTTTTGATTACTATTAAATTCGAACTCTAATATATATAATTAATCAAGTTTCACCTAATTAATTTAATAATTAAATTTGAATTAATAATAATAAAACATTTAAATTCATAATTTAAATAACACTCCGTTTAAACGTTCTTTGTGTGTGACCCTTTAGGTTAATATTACGTTGGCAATAATTTTATTTTCTAATAATAAAATTATCAACAATGAGTGGAATATAGTAATACATAATTGCTACCCAAGTAATAATAATTGGTGATTCAATTAAACCTTTCGTGAATAATGTACAATAAAATATAATCCCTTTAGCCTTATATTATAGATCAAAATCGAGGCATGCATTGTGTCATCCTCTGTTAACGTTTAATCCTTGTTTCCTTAATCAATGAGTAAACTATTAAACAAATAAGTATTTGAGCACGACCATGCATTTTAAAGTCTTACTCAATGAAGAGGTCAAAAATATCACTCCTTAATATAGGAGGGCTAAATCCCATCTAGATCATTCATATTTCTCATATGATTCATAATATGCCCAATGTCTACTTTTATTATTACCCGGTCAAGAATAACTTCAATAGTATCAAAGTGTATTAATTCTCGTATAGAAATACAATGACTTCAGGTCTAAGGACCAATATATCATTATCACTGTGAGATTAACTTATGACACTATAAACATGTAGTATCTCACAATGGGTCAATCCAACACCATGTATCTAATACATGTGCCTGTGTTTTGACTTTAGTATCACCATACCTATGATCAATGAGATGTGATCATCAGTCAACATACACACTAGTCTCAAGCTATTTATTATCATCCTTTAACAATAATACTTGACTAAGGACCTTTAGAAATATCAATATTATTCTCGTAATCTCATTTCCAAGTTACGTACCTAGAGATATAGATTTACATATCATATTCCAAGGACATTTATTAATCTAACATTTTATCGCAGAAAATAAAGATATAATTAATTTTTAAAGAATAATCCATAAAATCATAATTAATAATCTAAATGTCTCATAACATAAAAATAATAGGGTTGCTCTAGGGCAACACACTAAAACGTCGAAACCACGAATAAAGTGGGTTGTGACTATCACAGAAGAACCCACTAGCCGAGTTGAGAAGGCCAAATAGCTTCATTGGAGAGCCTCCGGCCCTTCGTCGCGGCCACGGGCGACATTTCTGACCCTCCGTCGTGACTACGGATGAAATTTTTGACAAGTCGTTCATTAAACTTTTGTTCTTAATCAGTTTATTTTTTTGTTCTTATTAATACAACAGTTTAATTTAAATTTTATTATTTAAATAATAAAATAATTTAATTTTCTACTAGTCGTTCATTAAACTTTTATTAATACAATAGTTTAATTTAAATTTTTATATTTAAATAAAAAATAGTTTAATTTTCTATTAGTCGTTCATTAAACTTTTGTTCTTAATCAGTTTATTTTTTGTTCTTCTTTAATATTTTACCCTTTTAAATATTTTATGCAAGATTCATTTTATATGGTTTCATTAAAAATATGAGTACATTCAGAATTTATATAATCTAATTTTTATTATTTAGTACTTAAGTTTTATTATTATTTTAATACTATATAACCAGACCCAATGAAAGAAATTTCTACATCCATCATTGACCAAAAATACATTAATTTAAGGCTCCAACTGTCCAATATATTCATAACTAAGCACTCAAAATACTCACGAAATATATATACATGAATATATATTCATGTTTTTATTTATTTACAAAGAATATGCTTGCGTCACATGCACATCCCATTTATTTTTTAATGAAATAAGCATGTTGTACATGTGCATTCATAAAAAATAATGAAATACGCATGTGCACATGCATATAATTTTTTAATTTTAAAAAGCTTGACCAAGTTTTCTCATATGCATCACTAGTTTTATACTCATACACGGGATGTTATATGTGTGTGTATATATATATGGGGCTACTCCAATAGATACCACGAAAATAGAAACTACATGAAAACTTAAATTTTAGAATGGTAGGAATGGTAGTGGGGCCCGAGGGTGGGCCTTAAGGGTGGGTCTTGGCAGGGTTATGTTGGGGCAAGGGTGGGGCCTAGTGGGCCAGGGTGGGCCTACTAGGCCTATTGGGGTTTATTTTGCATGTCCGGGGCCTATTTGGGATTATGATTCGAGCCTTAGTGAGGCCCAGTGGCCCCGGGGTGGATTTTTGGGGTTCGAAAGTAGGCCCCAGATAGGTTATGTGATCTTGGAGGTGGGTTATATGTTCAAGGGGTGGGTGATGTCTATAGGGGTTGTTTCTCTTGGTTTTCATTTAAGTTTCTATTTTAGTGGTTTCTATTTGATCATTTGCCTATATATATATATAGGGGGCTAATCTAATAAAAACCAATTTTAGAATAGAAACTAGAAACTAAATATTTTTTCTTAAATTACTTCAAAATATAACACATATGGTATGCAAATCGATCATTGAGAGATGGAGAAAAATACAGTGAAGTCGAATTTAAAAAAAACTTACCGTTTGACGGGAAAAATCAAATTAAAAACGGAGAAGAAAAGCTGAGATTGTGTGTGGAAGGGTGCAAATTAGTCGGGTGTAATGCTTTTAGGGGACCATTAGATTAGATTAATCTAATGACTTAGATTAGTTTCTAGTTTCTATTTTAAGTTTAGTTTTTATTTTATCATTTGCCTATATATATAGGGTGCTGTTCAAATAGAAACAAGCTTAAAATAAAAACTAGAAACCAACCAACCAACCGCTTAATCGTGCCCCACCAGTCCAACCCAATATTTAATCAGTGTTATATACTCCCTCAGTCCCTTCCAATTGTTTACATTTTTGAGGAAGTGTCCGACACGCATTTTAAAGTGCATAAAAAGTATAGTTATGTAACTTATTTTTACAATTTTCTTTTTCTGAATAAAAGTTGAATATTTTAATTTTTATTCAGAAAAACAAAATCGTAAAAAACAATTACAAAGCTATACTTTATATGCACCTTAAAATGCGTGTCGGACACACTCTAAAAAATGTAAACAATTGAAAGGGACGGATGGAGTTGATTTTTTTGTCCCATCTTCATCTTCCTGTCCACGTGATAATAGATGTACATACATACACAATCACCACACATACATACACAATTGCCACTATATCTGATCTAAACTTTCATTATTTTCTACTACTATCATTACCAGATCTGATGTAAACTAAAATCTCTATTTTATATTACTAAAATACCGGATTATCGCTGAAATCACTGATTTATCTTACACTAATAACTAATAAGTGTTATACAAATCACCGATTTATAATTAAAAATCACTAAAAACTAATACAAATTCATTAAATATTATACACATCTATTATACCACTACCTCATATCTCACTACCACCATCACCTCCAATCAGTTCACCACCGTCACCGAGCAACACACATAATATCAAACAAAATCACTAACTATGACTATTAATACATATATTACTACGTGTAGAGAGAGACGTGGAAGAGAGAGAGAGAGAGAGAGAGAGAGAGAGAGAGAGAGAGAGAGAGAGAGAGAGAGAGAGAGAGAGAGAGAGGGAGGTGAGGAAGAGAGAGGTCATCTTAAAATGAAAAGTTTAGATAATATTAAGAGAGCAATTATATGAGAAAAATTGAAGGGAATCGGCGAGGGTGATGGTAGTCGTGGGCATGACGACGTTAGTGGGGGGTGATGGTGGTGGCAGCGGATGGGTAGATTCAAGATGTGGTTTTGAGATTTAGCTGGTTTTAAAATGGAGTCAAGGGAAGTGGGGTGGGTGGGTAGTGTTAAATAAGGGGGTTTCAAGTTTTTATTTTAAGGTTGATTTATATTTGATCACGAGCCTATATATAAGGAGATGATCAAATAGAAACTCAATTTAGCCTAAAACCTAGAAACTAATCACACCCACTCATTATTTTAAATTATATTAAATCTGGACCACACAAATATCATCTCAATCTCTATTTCTCTCTCGTCAATGTCATTACTCATTACTTCCCAACCCCCTATTTTACATTATTATATTCAGATTTTTCCTCTTCACCAACTATATCTAATTTTCTATCTTTTCTGGCCTGATTTGTTCATTATTTCCGGCGAGGTTTGCTCTTATTTCACAAGATTTAACTTTCTCATAATCTGATAATCCTCACTGTCATTTGAAACAAGCACAGCAATTCACAACATTACCACCACAGACGAGTACCATAACTTATCTCCTTATTATCACCAAACATCATTATATATCATGTTTATCTGTATATTTTCATCACCCCCTATTCACACATCATCGCTGTTTGTAATCAACCACAACTTCGGTTATTAGCCCCAATTTCAAACATCAATGATAATGTAAATTAGTGATTTCTGTTATACAATTAGCGATTTTCGTAAAATCAATTGGTGATTTTTGTTATACAATTTAGTGATTTTTATACATGAATTAATGATTGACGGTTAAATCTTGTATATTTTGAATTTAATGGGTTTACTAACTGAAAATAATTGAAGATCGAAAAGGAAGAAAAAGAAGTCATTTGGAGTTGATGGAATTAAATGATGGAATCCGAAAGTTTCGTGGTTGATAGAATATATTTATATATATATTATATAACTTTATTCTCATATTTATTATGTTTTGCATTGATTTGGATATTTATTTTATAAGTTTTGATGTTTTATTGTGGTTAATAAGGAAATTCTAGACTTGGAAGGATTTGGAGCAAAAAGTCCTATTTTGGAGTGAAAATAGAAGAAAATTCGTATTATTGGGCTACACGTGCTACCAATACTGTTCGGGCCGTATCTTGAGTTCCAGAAGTCCATTTTTGATGATCTTACATTCCACGTGAAGCCTATGGAATTCTTTTAATTCAGAGATGGTCTAATAAGGAGAATCCAGCTCGAGCAGCCCAGAAACTGCACTGAACATACAACTACAAATTTTTATTAAGAAATCCTAATCGGTTTAGAAGTTTGACTTGTAATTTGATTAAAATAAGAAAATACTTTTAATATGAGACAAGAAAACAAATCTTATTATTATGTTAGACATAGAATTGATAGATACGTATTATTGGAGAGTAGTAATACTTAGTTTAATTATTAGTTCTTATTAGTTTAATTATATTCCATTATTTTCTTTTAAGTATTTAATTACTAGCGAGTAGTCGTTTATAAGGCATAAAAGGGAAGCCATGTTTGCATGATAATACGAGCATGATTTTCACAGTGGTTTGATTGATTATGGTTAACTCTAATTGATTATGTTTTCATCATTAATCTGTGTAATCGGACGATATCATGAATTAATTCTATGCAATAGGAGTAATAGATCGAGAGATTTTACTCACTAGAAGCATACATATGATTAGCAGAATTAAAAGTGAGAGCGGGAGGATTATTGGATTTCTGAGAACATTAATGCTCAGGAGAGATTAAAAGTTTCTCTAATTAACTAACTAATAAAATTACTAGAAGTGATAAATTGTGTAAGATTTCGAGAGTGTTAATGCTCGGGAGAAGTTAACATACTTTAGTTATGTGATCACTTTTATTGCTTTAGCTTAGACGCCAATTATTATGTAAGCATGGTGGACCTGATTACCCTAGGTTTTAATATTCCGTATTTAGTATCTTGTTAAGTAGTGTTAACTTAGTTATAGTTATTAGTTAGTTAAAATATTCTTCACTCAATCATTTTTCTCTTGAAATAATCTATAGTAATTGAGTCGAAATTGATAGAACTTGTCTTTTTGTGGATACGACCTGCACTTGCCACCTTGTATTAATAATAGACACAGTGCGCTTGTGGTTAGTTAGAATAAAATAAACACATCAGTGGTAGGTGATATTGGCAAAAGGACACAGATTGTGGATAATAAGGTAGACAAATCGGCGATGACGGGAGTAATTATATATGAGATGATTTGATATGGTGATTAACGGGCTGTAATGGAAGATGAGAAATTCATAAGCGACTATAGTGTTGGTGATAATGTAAAGCTGGGTGTATGTATATCGATTCTCTACGTATTTTTTTATGTTTGTAATTGGACTGGTATAATGGGTAGTTGGACAAGGCTGTTATAATTTAAGTAGACAAGGTTGGTTTTTAGTTTCTAGCGTAAAATTGGGTTGTATTGGAGTAAACCCCTATATATATATATAGGATGTTATATATATATATATATAGGCAAGTTCTCAAATACAAACCAATATTAGAATACAAACTACAAACCAATAAGAGCCACATGTTTAATCCCTTTCTCTCTCATCCATGTGTACTATGTATTCATGTTTATATTTTCCCCTTCGTTTTTAATTTGACTTTTCCCATTAATCGGTTAACTTTTTAAAAAAAAATAACTTTACCGTATTTTTTCTCCATCTCTCACTCATCAATTTACATAGCATATTTGCTATATTTTGACGAGAAATCAGTATTTAAGTTTAACTAAATCACTAAACTGAAATCAGTACTATTTCAGGAACCAGTAGATTTTAGTGATTCTCGTATGCATAATTACTGATTTACGGCCGAAATATATCAAATATGTTATTCATACTGATTGTTGGAGAATGTAGAAAAATACAGTGAAGTTAGATTTTAAAAAGAATTTACCTATTAACGGGAAAAATTCAATTAAAAATAGAGGGAATAAGGTGGAGTTGTGTGTGAGGTGGAGTAGTTTGTAGTTTGTATTTTAATTTAGTTTGTATTGGAGTAAAACACACTCTCTCTCTATATATATAGCTTAGCACTCGATTGAGAACCCTATTAAAATCGTGGAGAACCATTATTTAAAAAATATAAAATATATATTTTATTTTATTTTTCATCGTATATAATTATAAATTTTAATTATCAAGTTGAAAATCAAAGTTACACAATTTTTTAATTTAAAAAAATTATTGAAATTAATGAAATAGACTAAATTGGTTCTATATTAGAATCATAGTAGAATTACACTTATTAAAAATTATTATATTGTAGAATCAAATTTAAAATCAAGTAATTTTATCAAATTTTAATTGTTAAATTATTTTATTATATTAAAATAAAATTATTATTCTAGATTAGCATCGAATTTTATATTTTTTTGAAATAAAATTTTACAATTTGTGTTGAGATTCTATAATAAAATCAATGATTCTTCACGGTTCTCTATATAAGATCGTTATCCATGGAGTAAAGGCTTATAAATATATATGTGGGGTAATTCATTAAGGGATCCCTCTTACAGGTACATAGAAAATCATAATTTAATAAATATAAATATATTATTTATTTCATATTTCATCATAGTTACAAATTTTAATTACCAAATTAAAAATGAAATGGAATTTTTTTTATTTAAAAAATCATTGAGATTTGATGAAATAGTTTAAAGTGGTTCTATTGTAGAATCACATAAATCACACTTATCCAAAATTATTTCAGAGTAGAATCAATTTTTTTTTTCAAATTTCAGTTGTTAAATATTTTATTATATTTAAATATAATTATTATTCTACATTAGTAATGAAAGATTTGATGAAATTCTACAATAAAATCAAGGGTTCTCTACAATTTTCTATATAAAAATGGGGCTTTCTCTTAAAGAAAGGCTTATATATATAAACTCTTTATTTTCTCGTGATTTTTTTATTTTCATTTTTTTGTATATTTTAAATGAAATTTCGTGTTTTGCTAACTTTAAAATTTAATATTTTAAATATATTTTTAGTCTATCTTTATTATATTGTATCTCCTTACTCACAATTTTTACAATAAAATAAATAATTTAATAATATTTTTAAATTCTAGTTTGTCTATTTAAAATTAAAACTTAATAAATATGACCAATGACCAAACCACTATAATTTCCTTACAACAATTAGATATAATTTTGGGCGGCTATCACCACCTTTAGCTATTTTTGGGTATTTTGAGCGGTATTTTGGAACAACACTTTTAAGAATGTTCAATTTTTGTCAATTAAAAAATATTTGAAATTTGACACAAAATTTAAAATTGAAATCATAAATAATATGCAAAATATATGTACGAAAGTTTATACTAGTATCATAAATTATTATATGCATTTATTGTTTTTTATTATTTTCAATTACTTGTAGCTAGTTCTATAATATTTATTATATAAATTTATTTATTTTTTCGCTTTAAACATACTTAGATATTATATATTGACGATCTTATTTTAGTTTAATTGACAATTGATATGTGTTAATTTTTTATGACGTTAACTTGTAATCTCGTACATGGTACCGAGAGACTTTGAGATGCTAGCATATATAATTCGTAAGTTGTGTGTGAGCCAATGTCAACGGATATTCCAACCAAGCCCTCTACAAAGACTGGTAAAAGTTTGACACGATAAAATAGAAATTTTCAAGTTTATGACAGTTCAACGTGTTTAGGAGACAAATTGCACCTCAGGCGAACTATAATTAACTGAAATTATAATGCATCATACAAACATTAGTAGTTTTCTCAACTACTCCGACATAAATTGTAATACATAGTTTGGTTTCGTCAACATTTGAATGTAGCACTTGTGAATAAAAAAAAATGAGCAAACAGAATGAAAGGTATCGTTTTAGTCAGCTTTGATTTGTATGGTTCCCCTAAATCTCATGCTATCTGTTCAGTAGCATCTTTTATAGTATAAATATACATATAGAGCAAAATAGACTAGCTCTATGTTGTGTCATTTTACTTGAAAGAGGAGTATGATGGAGTACAGAAAGTTTGGGATAAACATACTCCAGGCAGAAGATCTGGAAGACGTCCGAAAGTTGTTCAAGATGGAAGTTTATGCTAGAGTTTCCATTGGAAGTCAGGCAGAATCGATGAAGAGAACTCCAGTGGATACGCATGGAGAGACAAACCCTGTATGGAGCTTTACTATTAACTATACCATAAGTGAGTGTGTAGTGCAAAATTATAGTACTATGCTTGTTATTAAGTTGTACTGCAAAAGAATGCTTGGAGATAGATATATTGGTGAATTGCACTTGTCTATGAAGGAGCTTTATGAATATGCCTACTCGTCAGGAGGTAGTGCAACTGTTACTTATCCTGTTCAGAAAGGTTGTGTAAACTCGCAAGGATTGCTCATGTTTTCGTACACATTCGGGGAGAGAGTTGGTGCTGATAACTTTCTCCAGACTGAAACTATTGGGTATGGTGTTCATAAGATGGTTGATTTCATGTAATGGCTTTGAACCCTGATCATTTGCCTTGCTTTCTTATCCTTTTCTTGTGCTTTTTCTAGTTTCTGTTTCTGTCTTCGATCTTGTTTGGCTTTGTTGTGGTAAAGCTCATTTGTAAGTTTTGTTCTTGCAGTCTGTTAAGCATGTCACTAAAGAAAATGCAGCTGCTAGTACAGGTCAAGGAGCAACAGCTCAATGCAGAGGATCACCAGGTCTGGACAGCTCAGCAAGTGAAAACAATATTCCCGCCCAAAAGTTTGTTATAGCTGAGTCAAATAGATAAAAGGAGCACTAGATGTTAAAGTAGTTTAATACACAGACAATTACCATCATCTTCTTCTACACACACAAGATACACACTCTGTAGAAAAACCTTGACAATATCAATACATGATTTCAGTTTAGTTCTTCATCAAGATTATGTAAATACTTTGAAATAGTTTAGTTGATTGTTTGTTAGTAAATTGTTCAGTTGAACAAGAAGCTCATTTTGTAACATGGTATCAGAGCTTAGGCTGGCGGGAGAACTAAGGTTCGATTACCAGCCACCCCCAACATTCTCACAATTTAATGTGGACACTAAAGACAAATAATGCCCCAAAGATGGGCGTCGGTGTTCCATTCTTCGACCCATAAATGGGCTTTCGAGTGAGGGGGAGTGTTAAATATATGATCCTATTGGGGTCTTCCTCTAACACCTTAAGATTTTAGATGAGCTAGTTACTCAACGTGATATCAGAGCCTCTTTGTTCGTCCGTACAAAATGTTCAAGTCAAATCATCATTGTTAAATCGCCATTGTTGAAGCTTAAATTTGATCAGAATGTTGATGTTCATACTGAGATCAAAAGTTTAGTGTTGAATCATCATATCTGTAAGTATTGCTTCACATTCTTCCGCATCGTAATCTCTCATTACTCTTGTCAATTAGTAGAATTGATTCAATAGATCTGCAATTCATCAATAGATCTGCTTTCTACAAATAGTTCATATCTGTTATGACTACATCTGCATCATACTCATCTGTCACTCTAGGCTCAACATCTATGAACACAACAATAGACTGTAATCATCCATACTAATTGCATCCTTCTGATAGTCCGGGAATGCAAATAACTACTATGATATTGAATGAAAGCAATTACAACCAGTGGAATAGATCAATGGAAATTGCTTTATCATCAAAGTTGAAATTAGGTTTTATGGATGGTTCATATCAGAAACCTGCTGCAAATTCTGGTCTAATGGTGTACTGGTTAAGGTGTAACAATATGGTGACCTCTTGGTTACTCAATTCTGTGAGTCCTGAAATTAGAAACAGTATTGTCTACTTACATTCTGCTAGAGAAATCTGGTTAGATTTAGCAGTTAGATATGCACAAAGTAATGGACCAAAGTTTTTCAATCTGAGGAAGGAGATAGCTCATTTGAGTCAGGGATCTCTCTCAATGTCTGCTTATTTTACTAAATTCAGGACTGTACATGATGAACTAGAGTGTTTAGTCAAGAAACCTAGATGTACGTGTAAAAAATGCACATGTATTGTGAATACCAAGTTGGATGTAATGGATTTGAACATTCAGATTACTCAGTTCTTAATGGGTTTGAATGACACCTTTACAAATGTTAGAGGTCAGATCCTCATGATGAATCCATTACCAACTTTAAGTCAAGCTTATGCTATCTTATTATAAGAAGAAAATCAGAGAGAAATTCAACATTCTGCTCTCTCAAATGTTAATCTTGCCATGGCAGTAAAGAGCAATTACTCAGGAAAGAATCAACAGCCTAAATTTAATAGTCATAAGAAGGTTGATTCTACTGTCATTTGTGATTTTTGCCATATGAGTGGACATTTAAAGGATAAGTGTTACTGTATTCATGGTTATCCGAGTTGGCATAAGTTGTTTGGGAAACCTAAACTAAAACCCAAATTTATCACTGCTAGGAATTCAGTTGTAGCTAATGTGCAGACACATGGAAACTCAGAGGATACTTCTGTCATGGTAGGAAAAGAGAGTGTTAGTGCTGGGTTACATAACTCTGGTATATCTCTAACTGATTCACAGTGTCAGCAAATTATTCAGATGTTATAAAGAAATATGACTAAAACTGTTGGATCACCTGGTACTTCACATCTGGTTGATCATGAGCAATCATTTCAGTCTCAGAATTGGAACTATACTCATTCTGCCAATACTGTTAAAATTCTGGAGAATAAAAGTCCTTTAGTAAGTCATGCGTACAATGTCCAGACTGACTTGTCTGCTAACAAGTGGATCATTGATACAGGGGCCACGGATCACATTACACCATATTTGTTCTTACTCAAAGATGTAAAAGTGTGTGATGCTATGTTGCAATTACCTAATGGTGCCACATCTGTGATTACACATGTTGGAAGTATAGTTATAAACTCTACTCTTACACTTACTAAGGTGTTGTATGTGCCCTCATTCACATATAACTTACTGTCTATATCTAAACTTCTTCAAGATACTCCTTATCATATAGTATTATTGCCAACTGCATGTTATCTACAAGATCCAGTGCAACAAACTACTATGGCATTTGGACAAGAAGAAAATGGGTTGTACATGTTGACCACTTCTACATCTGCAGTGGCTACTATATCTGTGCAAGGGTCTACTTTGCAAACAAGTGCTCAATAGTCTAACTGCTCATCTGTGTTTAACGCTCAAGTTTCATCTATTGATGTGTGGCATGCTCGATTGGGTCATGCACCAGGTGATATAGTAAATTTATTACCTATAGAGTGTCCTGGAAAAACATTGGATATTTGTGATAGCTGTTATTTTGCTAAACAGTCAAGACACAGTTTTCCAGTGCACAATCATACTAGCAAAGACTTGTTTGAAGTTGTTCATGCTGACCTATGGGGACCTTACAAAGTTAAGACAAATGGTAATTGTACCATGTTTCTCACCCTGGTAGAAGACAAAACAAGAGTTACTTGGATTCATTTGTTATTTGATAAATCTGCTGTTGTTGGAATCATTAAGGACTTTATCAGTCTCATTCAAAATCAGTTCAAAACAACTGTTCAAGTGCTGAGAACAGATAATGGCACTGAATTTTTGAATAAATCTCTCTCAGATCATCTTCAGAAACTGGGCATCATTCATCAAACCAGCTGTGTATATACACCTCAGCAGAATGGTTTAGTAGAACGGAAACATAGGCACTTAATGAATTGTACTCGAGCCTTGAGATTTCTTGCTGGTTTGCCCATTACATACTGGGGTGATTGTCTTCTCACTGCTGCATACCTAATCAACAGAACTCCATCTCAGGTACTTCAAGGTCTTAGTCCATTTCACATGTTATATGGTCATTCTCCTGATTATAATCAACTTCGAGTCTTTGGATCTCTCTGTTATGCCACTGTTGTTCCGCAGTCTAGTGATAAGTTTGCTGCTCGAGCCATTAAGGGAATTTTTCTTGGGTATCCTTATGCTAAGAAGGGATACAAGATTCTAAATCTAGACAATAAATAAGTGTTTATCTCTCGGGATGTCCATTTTATAGAGAATGTCTTTCCTTATAATAGTTTAGACAAGTCTTCTTCTCCACCTCTGTTATTCCCAGCTACCTCTTCATTCATTGATGATGATCCTTTGCACTTCATTGATGATGATCCTTCTCCACCTCTTTGTCTACTGAGTCAATTTTTTCTGAGACTCATACTGCTATATAACCTTCTCCTAATATTACTGCACCCATTGCTCCTACTCCTACTTCACAGCCTTTACCACCTTCTGCTAGTCACTCTTCAGATACCACCATTAGCCCTCAGAGAACCAGACAGCTTCCTTCTAAATTTCAGGATTATTCAGGTCTTCCTTCCCACTTAACCCATAATGTCACTGCATCTGATTCACCGATTCATGATCCCTTATTTTATAAACAAGCAATTCACTCACCTGATTGGTATGAAGCTATGGGGGTGAATTGGCTGCCCTTGAAGCCAACAGACTTGGGAAATTGTACCATTGCCTCCTCATAAGAAGACTGTTGGCTGTAAGTGGTTATACAAAACTATATTTGGCAGATGGGAAAGTAGAACGACATAAAGCACGATTAGTGGCAAAAGGCTCTACTCAAACTTTGAATATGGATTATTTTGAGACGTTTGCACCTGTCGCCAAAATGACATCATTCAGATTACTACTCGCACTGTCAGCTATGCATGGTTGGCCTGTCACTCAATTAGACGTGACAAATGCGTTCTTACATGGGTACCTAGATGAGGAGGTGTATATGTCATGTCCTCCTGGCTATACCATTCCTGATCATATTATGCTGAAATATCCAAATCAGAAGCTAGTGTGTAAATTGGTTAAATCATTGTATGGCCTTAAGCAGGCTCCTAGATAGTGGTTTATAGCGTTATCTTCAGCTTTACTCTCCTTTGGCTTCATTCAGACTTCAGGAGATCCAAGTTTGTTTGTTTATGCAAAGAATGACAACTTGGTTTACCTCTTGAGTTATGTGGATGATATGATTATGACTGGTACAGATCCTTCTCTGATGGCTCATATTACTGAATTTTTAAGTTCACATTTTAAAATCAAGGATTTGGGACCATTACACTACTTCTTGGGTATTCAAATTGTGAGGAATGCTTCTGGTATCTTTATGAATCAACAGAAGTATATTTTTGATATTCTGCTAGATTTTCCAAAACTCAGTCATCAAGTGGCTATTGTACCTATGGATCAAAATCATGATCTTTTACAGCACTCTGATAGTCCTATCCTACAAGATTTTACTGTCTATAGGAGGCTGGTAGGTAACTTATCTATGTTACTATTTCCCGACCTGATCTAACATACTCTGTACATGTTCTAGCGCAGTATATGCACTCCCCTACTGCACTTCATTGGTATGCTGCTCTTAAGCTGGTAAAGTATCTTCGACATACTAGTACTCAAGGGTTATTATATGCCTCTAAAGCTAATCCAGTGCTTAATGCTTTCTGTGATGCTGATTAGGGAGGCTGTAAAACCACTAGACTTTCTCTTACTGGCTATTGTGTTACATTTGGAGGTACATCTATTGCTTGGAAATGTAAGAAACAGCAGGTAGTGTCTAGATCCTCAGCTGAAGCTGAGTACAGAAGCATGGCTGATATAGTCTGTGAATTATCTTGGTTGGTGTCTCTTTTAACTGAACTGCATGTTCTGAATCTTACACATGTTCCTCTGTTCTGTGACAATCAATCAGCTCTTTACATAGCTTCTAACCCTGTGTTTCATGAGCGGACGAAACACATTGAAATTGACTGTCATCTGGTGCGACAAAAGCTTGTGTCTGGTTTAATTTCTACTCAACATGTGTCCACTGTCCATCAACCTGCAGATCTGTTTACTAAGGCCTTGGCATCAGCTCAATTATCATTTCTATTGTCCAAGTTAGGAGTTTGTAGTGACATTCCAACTCCTCACTTGAAGGGGGCTGTTAAGCATGTCACTAAAGAAAATGCAGCTGCTAGTACAGGTCAAGGAGCAACAGCTCAATGTAGAGGATCACCAGGTCTGGACAGCTTAACAAGTGAAAACAATATTCCCGCCCAAAAGTTTGTTAGAGCTGAGTCAGATAGATAAAAGGAGCACTAGATGTTAAAGTAGTTTAATACACAGACAATTACCATCATCTTTTTCTACACACACAAGATACACACTCTGTAGAAAAATCTTGAAAATATCAATACATGATTTCAGTTTAGTTCTTCATCAAGATTATGTAAATACTTTGAAACAGTTTAGTTGATTGTTTGTTAGTAAATTGTTTAGTTGAACAAGAAGCTCATTTTGTGACACAGTCTCGATGTTGATTCTTTTGAGACGTGTGTAAGCTGTACCTACGTACAATAAAAGAACAAACAATAATGTATATACATGCGTGCTTTGGCAGCTCGCAATTTCTCTAAAAATTGAATGTTGGGTATCATATACTCCCCTTTTAAGAATCCCTAGCAACTTTTTTCCTGTGAAGAAACCCTTATCTTTCAGTAACCAAAACCACGAATGTTGAATATCTCCCACAGGCCGGGGAATTCCTTTAAGCTTATATCTCACAAATTGCTTGTTTTTTTTCTAAAATTTTATCATCCCACGGGCCGGAGAATTCCTTTAAACTTATATTTAACCCCTTGTTTTTTTCTATTTATATCAGCCGTCCTTGAACAATGATTTGCTCTGATTCTTTAGGTACACTGGTAGTTAGAAAACCATTTTGATTTCAAGATAACCAACACACTTTCTAGATTGTTGTGCAATTTTTAGAGATTTGTTTTTCCACCCCTTGCAGTTTCTGCCCTACACGATCTATTAAAGAAACTAATTAATCAACTACTATGCTCTTGACATCCTCATCAAGAAGTTAAAACATGATAAACTTCCAGGCAATTCATGTCAAAGAGGGTTCCCTCTGTTTGATCCAAGTTTACATAAAAGACCTTTGTAAATTTACAAGCCAAGTGTGTATAAGCATTTAAATTGTCATCAATTGGTATTCTCCGTCAATATATTCGTGACTCCATATCCCAATGCCTTCAAGGCCAAATTATAGATATCATAAAGTTTGCATCAAATAGACAAATACATTGGTGTATCGAGTATTTTTGTCAACAAGAGACTTCCATTAGAAGTATATGGAGTTCAGGGTAGAAATGATACACTTAAGAAAGCGTAGGTATTAACAATGAATAACTAGCTGCTTTCATTCAAGAACATGACTATTTTATCCCCTTTCAAAAATTCAGGCCTAATTTTACCTGCAGTTGATGCGGGGTCTCTTTCTGAGAAATCGCTGATGTCTGCACTAAAGGGCATTGTTGCCATCGTGCCTTTGTGGTCTTTAGGTTATGCCCCTCCCTAGTGCTGTGCAGATATCCATAAACCTGCAGACTAACAGTCACTATGCACTTAACCTTCTTAACATACTGAAGGACCATGAGAAAATATAAATACACATGAGAAGTTTTAAGTGAATCACGTATAATTAACTTTGGGAATTTTGGAACCTGAAGTCTGTAGCTGATCAATTTTGGTAAATCCAAATTCTGGCTTCATCCAAAGTGAGCAAATTGTCAACCATGTCATCAAGAATGGCAAATATAACTTGATTCCAGAGCCAGCTAGTGCATTTAAGTTTGAGGCCGAATTTCAGTTGATGGTTCTGGTAAAATGAGCCTGTATTGATTATGGTGTTAAGAGGAGAGATTTCTATTATGCTGGCGTGTAACTGTAATGTAACTGTAACAGGAACTCCTGTCATTTTAGCATCCCTAACGTACTGGTGCAGCTGCGCACTTGCAGAAGTTTTGATTCCAACTGATTTTGCTGCTGCTGCTACTTCATATTATGACAGAAACTAATTAGATGAGCTTCCATTAATTAACTCAGATGTTTATGCCAAATCAAAAATCATCTAAACCTACAAACCAATTTATTTTAAATTAAATCAGGTGTGGAAAAGGATCAATGTAAATTTGATGAACATATACACATATATGTAGATTATAGTTTTTGGTGCAGAATGCCAGCGGACTTGCACATATATACAAATTTAAAAGAGCATAATGGCATTATAATCAAAGAGTTGTGCTGTGATACATGAACCCCTTTAAAACCATTTGGGAAGAATCTCTTACACAAGGCAATGAAAGTGGAATCACCTTCTCCTGCCAAAAATCGATTTACTAACAAGAAGGCAGTAGGTTTATCTAGAGAGAATTCAAGGCCTAACATTTTCTTCAGGAGTATACTTGCATGATAGTAAGACCTATTTAGCAAACATCCGTGAGTAATAATGTTAAAAGTGACATTATCTGGAAAGCAATCATTAGCTTCCATTTCAGTAAGCAGCTCCATTGCTTCCTCGAGTAGCCCTTCTTGACAAAGTCCTTGAATCACCTTTGTATATGTCTTAAAATCTACTTGCAAACCTTTTGAAGAAATGTTATCAAGAAGTATTCACGCCTCGGAAAGTTTACCTTGATTACATAATCCAGCAATAAGTATACTATAAATAGACATGTCCCTAACCAAACCATTACGCTCCAATTTCATAAAGAAAAACAGTGCTTTTTCAGCATACTGGTTCTTGCATAAGCCATCAAGAACAATACCAATTGTGTAAACATTTGGCAAATAGCCCTGCTTTATCATCTCGCTAAAGAATTCTTCTGCTTTAACACACATACCGCTCTGGAAATACCCTTTGTAAAACTGTGTTGTAAGTTTCAGTAGTAGGTTTTACACCCCAAAGACGCATATTCTGCAACAGATACAAAGCTTCATCCAGTTTCATGTTTTTGCAATATCCGTTTATTAAGATGTTATAGCTTACAATGTTGGGCACGATCTTCATATTCAACATGGTCTTAAATACACCTATCGCTTCACGCATCTGACCTTGGAGGCAATATCCGTGCATCAGCACGTTGTAAATAATTGCATCTGGATACTTGCCACTTCGAATCAGTAACTTGACTACAGAAAGTGCAACCTCTACGCTCCTTGTCTTGCAAAGGGTCCGACCAATTTAGTATAGGAATGCATACTGGGCATAATCCCCTTATTTGTCATGATTTTGAGCACCACTGATGCTAATTCTGTTTCACCTTGCGAAGAAAACCCATACAGCAGTGCATTATAGGTAAATTCATTTGGATTTTCACCCCTTAAGATCCTCATATCAAGCACATTTTGTACATCCATCCCGTTTCCTACCTTGGAAAATGAATGAGCCAGTATAGTAAAAATACATTTATTTGGAGAGAGTTTCCTCATTTCCATATCGTTCAGCACTTGCAGAGCCTCCTCCCGCCGCCCACACTTGCAGAGATCAAGAATTAATGAACTGCAAACAATTTCATCTGGCGAAATTCCTCTTCCAATCATTTCCTTAAAAAATTCAATGCATCATCAAGAAGCCCTTCTTTGCATAAACCATCAATGACCGTGCTATAATCTACAATTTCCTCTTTAAAACGTCCTTGTCCCATTACTCTAACAAAACCAATAGCCACTTTGGCATTCCCTGATTTGCACAATCCATTTTTAAACATACTGCGCAAAAATCTATGAGAATCAAGTTCCCAGTCAAATTCCTCCTCATAAATCAACTTCTCGTACAATTCCACCCCCTCCAAAACCCTATGCTCCCTATAAAGTGCCCTTACTAAAGTACTATAAGTAATATCATCCGGCCTATAACCCCCCTTTAACATCAAACCTAACATAGCAAATCCATACTCAACACCATTTAAACAACAATAACAATTCATAACAGTAGTCAAAGTACATTCATCAACCGAAATACTTAACCCAGATATTTCTCTATACAAAGCAGCTTCATAATCATACATCCTAACAACAGCAGCTAATAATTTATTGAAATATCGAATACCCGGAAGCGGATAGATATTGAGCATATCATGATACAAAAGTAAAGCTAATAATTCATTGAATTATCGAATACCCTGAAGGGCTTTATCATGTTTTAAAAATATATTTTCTATATAATTTTTATTATTTGATATAATTTATCTCTAATTTCACACAGTAAATTATATTTCATATATTTAATATCATAATTTTGAACTATTTAGAACTAAAATTACGTAAATAACTTGGTCTTTTTTTAAAATTACCTTCTAAAAATAACTTAAACACACGTGATAAAGTCGATGCTCTATCCAAAAATGTGATCGTTAATGTCAAAAGAGAGTTTGATGACTTGATCTTTGTAATTTGCAGAAGTTGAATCAGACTTGGAAGATGAAGATTGTGGATCGACTTGCTGATTTACACTTTAGAAATGTGATCAGAGGAGATGATTTTCGGACAATATGTACTTTGCAAGAAAACCTTGTAGAAACTGAAGGACTACGAAAAAAAGGAAAGGATGAAAATGTAACTGGCTGAACGCTTGTCATCAGAAATCACAACCATAAATTATGTCCTAGAGAGCCTGTGGCGCATTCATTCAAGTTGAATTACATGAATAAAATCGTTTAACTTGTTTAGAAACCTGCTCCCTGCTTCATGCTCCAAAGCTCATTTTACTTCTCATGTAGTGAAGTTCAAGTATTTCCCAGAATACAGGGTTTGAAAGATTCTTGCATAAAGAAAATAGAGGAAGAAAGAAATCTATCTATATAATACGCACTGGAATTTATCCAAATAAATAATATAATCTATAATTCAAAATCCGAATATGAAGCAACAACATTCATTAATCCATTATACAAAATCAAAACTTTCAGAAGATATCTACATTGAGAGCACATTTAGTAAGGGAAACTGTCATCAAAAATGGGGAAAACTATTAATACTTGTAAATGCTAGTAAAACATGCATAATGTGAGAAAGGCTAAAAAGACTATAGCCAAAACTGAGGGACCTGCACTGGAAGATCGTGAAGACATGATCTGAATGGTAAAATTGCATTCCCCTTGGGATATATTTTGTGTCGTCACAGAGGCAAGTCCTTGAAAATTACAGCTTAAATCCCCTTGATTCTGTACCTGGAAGTATGCATTAAATGCGTAAGAGGCATTTCCATTAGCATCCAAGCCATTACAAGACGATCCATACTCCAGGGCAGTGCAATCTGCAAATGTGCAAGCATAATTGACATTTTCAGCGAGTTTGCTTAGATCCTTGGCATCTGGATTGAATGCACACCACTGCTGAGGTAGATACTTCACATTTTGTGCAGGTACCAGAAATTTGTTTTGCCCTTGACCTGAAAGATCTATTTCATACTTTGGCTGTCCATCATATCTAAAGATTCCCCAGTGGCGCTCAAAATTGCCAGGAGCTATACTCTTAGCATCCTCGTCAATGAGTCCAAACAAATAAACCTCAATAAATCCAGGCCTAAGCGGGGTGCCTTTATTAGCTGCAAGCCTTGATAGAAGCCCATTGTAAAACCTCTGAGCATATCTCACGTTGGCGTTTTTGTCACCATTCGTTGGCCATCCGACTTCCCCTATGAAAATGGGCATGTCCCCATAACCTGCAGCTTTTAATGAAGAAACCAAAGTATCAAAGTTGGCATCAAAAACGTTTTGATAGTCGATTCCATTATCATGCATAGGAAGAGCTGCTCCATCAAAAAAGGCATAGTCAATGGGGAAGTGGTCATTGCCGTAAAGACTTAAAAAAGGGTATATATTAACAGTGAATGGCGCTTTGTTCTGGTCTAGAAACTGCACAATCTGAGTCATTTGTCCTAGAATTTCTTGCCTAAATCTTCCAGCAGAAGGGACAGGATTGTCTTCTGGTGAACCATAAACATCAGCGTTTAAAGGAACAGTTGCTTTTATGGAGTCACCATAACCAGCTTCATTGATAGCATTCTGGATGTTCTGAAGTGCTGGGAAGGTAATATTGATAAATGAGTTGTTATACGACTTCAGGAAAGGCTCATTACCAACTGCCACATATCTGCATAAAAATACAGTAACTATTAGAACTCACAATTAGACATAAAAATACAGTAATCATGATTCATACATTCTCTGCTAGATTCTGATAGGCAATATGCAATCTACTTTTTGCAGTTCACGAAGTTCGTACTTTCTTCGTAGACTCTAAATTTATGTCCCTTTAATAAGAAAATTGAGGCAAGCTACCAGAACACTGATAAACAGTTGGGCTGCATTTACACACCGTACAAAATTAGTTTAAACTTGTCGGACCGTACCCGAAATTTGTGCAAACATTTCACTAATCTAAATAAGTGCATAGTTGTGAAACTTATAAAAAATCAAAAGAAAAATCTATCTTTCTTCCTAATTGACGTGCTGTACATCTTGCAGCAAACAGGTAATAATGACAAGAACAGGGGCATAATCAAAATATCTTGATCTGTATTAAGCAAGCAGATATAATTAATAAGAAATTTTAAATAATGTAGTAATGAGGCTCTTACAAGTCATGGATTCGAATCCTCCAAACCATATTCTTAAAAATCTAATGCATTGAAAATATCGACATACAAATGTACGTTTAAAATTCTATCGCATTGAAAAATATCCACCGGCACATATATAAATTTATTATAATCAGGAACAATCAAATAAAGGGGTGTGAAGATAAAGGACAGAAGCTTACTTAATGTTAACACCTCCATCGAAATGATAACGAGTAATATTATGCTGCACCCACTTTTTAGCTCGTTTATAGCTTGTCATGGACTCAAGCTGATCATTCGGAATCGCAACCATAACTTCAATCCCAGAGCCAGCAAGAGCACTCATAGTACTCTCTTCTGCATCAAACAGTTTAACTTTTTGAATCCCATTGTCTTTTAACATCTGAACCACGTCTTCTGGTGGCAACTTGTGAGTTGCCATTGTACCCCAGTTCACCCCTAGGCTTTCAACTCTTGATCCCACAAAAATCACTAAAAGTATTACAGATAATGAAGTAGCCCACAAGCCCATTATACAGATCGGATCTTTTTGTTTTGGGGATTTACAAAATTGGATCTTTATGAGTGGGAAGATTAATCAAGAAAGCTGAGTTAAAAGGTAAGTATAAAGCTGCTGGAGAGAGAGAGAGAGAGAGAGAGAGAGATGTTTAGAACATATGTTTTACATGTAAGCTTTTCATTACCCCAAGTATATATAGTAGGCGTTTAAAGGAGATAGAAATGGAGCGTTTGTAGTTGTGTGTGTGTGTGTGTTTGAGTAGATTAAGTTGAGACATTGGACAAGAATTTGTGGAGGCAATGCTGCACTGCACCCTCCTAACGGCTATATTTTTTCAAGATATTATTGAATTGATTGAGCTGGTTGGTGGTGCTGGACCCAATATTTGGAAAAACTTGTTTATTTTTTGTGATTGTTATGAGTGTTTTTTTGTTAAAATCTTATAATTGGACCGTTAATCTCATTTAATATCATCAGTTAATCTCTTTTTTGCTCAATATGTAATGTAATAATGGTTTAGATTTTGACAAAAGCGTGAAAACTGTACGAAGCAATACTACCACGAAAAGGGAAATCAAAAATATTTTCAAATGACATGTTATTTTATTTTATTCGTGAATTAATATTAACGCATGAGGTTGATTTGATTAATGAGTAAAAAAATAATTGCATTACAAGAACGGATTGCTTTCGGAAATGGTGTTGGGGATTTTACATTTCTCAACTATAAACTATGTTGAATTTGAGTGTACCAGCAAGTCAACATTAATCTTTCATCTATTTTCGCGTATGATTAGATTCATCAAATTTTTTCAGTATTTTTTTTATAAATTATCGCTCATCGTACCGCCTTGCAATTCGGCTTGGGTTAATTTGATTCGGTTTTACTCGTTTCACTTAATGTTCCCTCCATCTCATATAATATGTCTTATTTTGACTATTATTTAGTTAAATTGACTATACTTTAACCGACAATTAAGACAAATATATATGTTATTTTAAAATAATGAAAAATACATTTTGAAGAGGATTAGATATATTTTTAAATATACAAGTTTTGAATTTTATTTAATTATAAACAAAGTGTAATTTACGGTCAAAATATAAAAAAGTTGAGTATAAAATAGTCAAAACAAGACACATAATATGATATTAAGGGGGTATATAAATTATTATATTTCATGATATCGTAAATATATATATTATTCAAAAAAATTAAATAAACTCAATTTTTAGTCCATTTAGTGCGCACAGTCAGCATTGCACGGAAAATTGAAGAATTAAATTTATGAACTCGATTAATACAAACGATTATTGTGTTAAAACTAAGAGATATAGAAGCTTAACTCATCTTTAATACTAAACATTTGCCATCAAAACGAAGTATTACTGATTACAAGTTGCAGCTATCTACTAATTACATCAAAGCTTTTGAAACTTGAAGAAGAAGAATACTGGGTTGTTTTTCCTTCTTACTCGTTCTCACTAACTAACTAACAAACTAGAGAGGGGGATAGATAGATTGTGTAGTAGACATAGACCTATATTTTACTTCAGCTAAGCTCTTTGACACGACTCCCTATTTCTTTGACTTCTAGCTTACAGGTGAGTTCACAAGCTTCATCAAGTAGCCAGAGATGGATCTTCTAGAATCCATACAAGCTCCCCGATCAGAATATGAGAATACTTGAAGTGTGAGCTGATCACTTGAGTTAAGAATTATACATTGACCCATTGTTCCAGATACATAATGCAATGTATGAATCAATGGTTTATAGTGTGTAATCCTGGGACTTTGCATGTACTGACTCAAATATTGTATGAGTCAGAAAATTCAACTTTCTACCATGCATCTGTATTAACTTGGATAATGATATAATTCTCCTCCGTCTGCCTGTAATGGAGTTCCAGACTCTCTCAGCAGTTCTATTGTAACCCTTTATCAAGATATCCAATATATAAAGAAACTTAATCTTTCTAACTCCTTAATGCTAAATGTAATATTCAAATGCTGTTTTAGTAAGTTGATTTCCAATGAATCATCTCCAGTTAAGATGATATCATCAATATACACATCAGCAACACTCATATGATTTCCAGATTTCTTGATCAAAAGAGAATAATCATTCTTTGACTGTACAAATCCCCTAAATAGTAATTCCCCCACCAACTTAGCAAACCACTGCCTAGAGACCTGTTTCAATCTATACAATGATTTGATAAGTTTACAAATCCTATTGTCAGGATTTGGAAAGCCAGCATGAGGAACCATGTATACTTGTTCAACTAGATCCCCATGCAAGAATGTATTATTGACATCAAGTTGATGTAACAACCACCCTCTATTAGCAGCTATAACTAATAAATACCTTATTGTTGTCATTTTGACTACAGAAAAAATGTTTTCTCATACTCAATCCCCCAATTTTTGATTATACCCTTTAGCAATTAACCTTACTTTAAGTATTTCCGATGAACCATCTGCCTTGAGCTTCACCTTGTACACCCATTTATGTCCAATTGGTTTCTTTCCTGCAGGTAAAGTAACCATATCCATGTATGATTGTTCTATAAAGCCTTCAATTTTTTGTCCATTGCTACTACCCAATAAGGATTTGATACAACTTCCTCATATGTAATTGGTTCAGTAGGGCAAGAAGCAAAAGGCAAAAGAAATTTGACAGGCAAAGTGATTAAAAGATACTAAATTGCACCGATGCTGATGATTATGAATGTCAATTTGACTCAAATTATAAATGAAATCATTCAACAAGACTGATGGTTAGGATGATCGTGTAATTCTTCTTACTATAGGATACTCAGTAGAATCAGTATTAATAAGATCATCAACAGAGTCAGAATCTTGTGAAAAAATGTCTGATAAGTCATGTGTATTGGATTTAGGAAAACTATTGATATTAGTAGAAAGAAAGGCTTCTGAAAAGTCAATAAAATCAGTATAATTAGTAACAATGGGAAGAAATAATGGTGTTAAGGATGATGATGATTTAATATGAAAGGGAAAATGCTGCTCATAGAAAGTGACATCTCTGGAAATATGAATTTGCAAAATTTTAGTGTTGAGAACCTTAAAACCATTTTGACCAATAGGATAGCCAATGAACACATGTGGTATAGATTTAGGACTGAACTTGTGATTTTTAGGCTGAATACTAGCAACAAAGCACAAATAACCAAAAATTTTGATATATGATAAATCTGAATGTGTGTGAATAAATTTTCATAAGGAATGATAAAACGAAGACATTATAATGGCATCCTATTTATCAAATGAATTGCAACAAAATACGCTCACCCCATAATTGAATTGGTAATTTGGATTGGAAAAATAAGGATCTGGCTGTTTCCAGGATGTGCCTATGCTTCCTTTCAACCACTCCATTCTGTTGAGGAGTGTAAACACAAGTTTTATGATGCTGAATCCCTTTCCTTATGTACAATTTCATTTCTCCTTCACACAACTCCATAGCATTATCAGTTCTAATAATTTTAACAGGACAATGGTATTGATTCTCAATGTAAATAAGAAACTCATCAAGAATTGTAGAAATATCAGACTTCGACTTCATAAAAAACACCTAGCACATTCTAGAAAAATCATCCACAATAGTTGCAAAGTATTTATAATTATTTTAAGTAGGTTCCTTAAAAGGTCTGCATACATCCAAATATAGCAGCTCTAGTCTATGAGAACTTGTAGTAGTGCTATTTGAAAATGACTCATTACTTTCTTTGCTTCTGGACATATTTGACATATATGATCTAGTTTACACGGCTTAGAAAAAATATCATTGGGGTGATGTAGATTTGAAAATAGTAAGTGTCCCATCCTGAGTGCCATGATTTGACTTTGGTTTAATATTCTTTGACCATTGATACAAATGCAGAATTAGCAGAAGACGTGTGTGATGACTGAGATTCTTCTTTCTGATAATAAAGACCATTTTTGAAGCAACCAAGAAGTTGTTGAGTCATTGATTGTGTTTGGAAAAAATACTTATCATCAGTAAAAGTAACCATACTATTGAGATCTCTGCATAACTTTGGTATTGATATCAAGTTGAACTTGAAACCAGGCACAAATAATATATCTTTTAGGAAAATATTATTTCTAAGTTTTACAATGCCAACATGAGTGATCAAAACTTGTTTCCCATTTGAAATTTTTATAAAACTCCCATAATTTTGTATCACTTTGTATTCAGAAAAGAGATTTAAATCAAAGCATATATGGTCTGTTTCTCCACTATCTATTATCCATATAGTTGTTGTTGAAAACAAACACAATTTACCTGCTACATGTGCAGCCTTTTCTTCCATATTGTTGCCAGATGAATCTGGTAATTTGCCCTTTCCTAGAAGCTGGATTAACTGTGCATACTGTGCTGGTGTGAATGCCATGTTGTCATTCTCAGAACTTGTTCTTGTATCAATCTTATCATCCTCAATGCCCAAATGAGCATTTGTTGCTACTCTCCTGTCTCTGTCATTTGTGAGATTACGTAGATATGTACAAGCATCTTGCAGTGATAACAGAAGTAGTTACTCTTTCCTCTTATATTTTATTTGAACTTCCCATCTGTCTGTTACTAAAACCAGATGGTGGCCTGTACTTATCATTAGGAAATCTCTTATAGTTGGCATCAAAATCCATAGAATCCTCATTAACTGTTCCACCAGATGCTTCATGAAACAACTTTCTATGATTTTCTTCTTGTAGAAACAGTCTATAAGTATGAGAAATTGATGGGAGAGGATTCATCATCGGAATACTCCCTCTTATGACCTCAAAACCAGTATTCAACTTCATGAGAAATTCAACTAGTCTTATGTCCTCTTGTGATTTCAGCAACTTTATTCTCACATTACAGGTACAATTAACACATGTACAAGCTTGAATTGGATCAATTCCAACAAATTGATCCCAGATCATCTTCATCTTAGTATAATATCCAAATATACTATCTTTCCCTTGCTTCATCTCATACAAAGTCTGTTATAATGAGAACAACATTATGCCATATGATTGGCCATATCTCTCCTCAAGATTTACCCATATATCTCTAGTCGTATTGAAATATAACACACTCCGTGCAATTTCCTGATCAAGTACTCCAAGAATCCATGATATCATCATATTATTGCATCCATCTCATGCCTTATAGTTAACATCAGTTACAACATCTGGTTTTGTTATAGTTCCGTCTACAAATTCTATTTTATTTCTAGCGGACAAACTGATCAATATTGACCGTTTCCAATCTGTATATCCTTTTCCATCATACTTAATTGTAACAAGTTTCATTCCTGAATTATCAGAAGGATGAATGTAATATGGTGATACAGGATTTTATGAAGGATCAATTTGATTTTCTTGAGTTTAATTTTTTGTCATATTCTCAATCGAAGAAGAAATGTTTTGCAGTGAAGAAGAAAAGTTCAAGAAAGAATTGATGTCGAAACACAATCAAGGCAATTTCAAGATAAGTTCGTGAAGAAAGTGATCAATTGAGAATGATCATATCAATGAAAAAAGAATAAGAAGAAATAAGTTGATTTGTGTTTAATCAATCAGAAGAAATCAACGTAACTAACTTTCAAGAGTTTCAGAATAACATGAACTGTCACAAGCAAATTGATGAAATTGTAAATCGATCGAATCATAGAAACTAATATCAACAACCAATAAACAAAGAAAAATATCAAGAGAGCAAAGAATGAGATTTATTGCGGTGATACACTAACCGCCATTGAAGAACTCAAGAAGAAATGAAGATCGGAGGTCAAAGATCAAAAGAAAGAACATGGCTATCAAGGTCGCACACATCACTCTGATACCATGTTAAAACTAAGAAATGCAGAAGTTTAACTGATCTTTAATACTAAATGTTTGCCATCAAAACGAAGTATTACTCATTATAAGTTGCAGCTATCTACTAATTACACCAAAGCTTTTGAAGCTTGAAGAAGAAGAATACTGTGTTGTTTTTCCTTCCTATCATTCTCACTAACTAACTAACAAACTAGAGAGAGAGATACTGTGTAGTAGAATTCATGAGAGAGATATATTTCTCTATTGTGTTTTATATCAGAGAGAATATTTTTCTCGTAACAAACTTCTTCCAGCTGTCACCATTTGTTAGTTGCATTATGCTGACTAGACATGAGCTGGCAGCTTAGAACTTGTTCTTTCATCGCCCTCTTTATTCGGTAATTTTCAACAAATTGTTTGGTACAAAATATATGTGCTATTGCCTATTAGTGTAGTTAAAGCTAACACTTGAGTTGCAGCTTATTTTCTATTCTGGAATAGGTGAAAAAAGCTTAGAACAATTCCAACTGTTTCCCTGTGAGTGCCGATGTTTAATACAAGAAGTTGACTTGAGAGCTCAAGGATTAGTATATGCTTAATGTTAATACTATCTATGAGGCAAACATTTTAGCTTGATTAATATTTGACAAAGTTCGTGTACGATAGGGCCAGGGAGAGATGCTTATGTATGTTAATGTTAATATGCATATCTTTAGGATTTAGGCTAGAAAATATTACTTGTTAAAGGTTTTTCTTTTATGATGAGCTTATTTTGTTTAGTAGATTCTGTTGTTCATGTTTCCACATGATTTATTCTTCTAAACAGAAGTATATATCAGAAATAGTCACTTACCATCGTAGAGCAAGGTGTAAGTAGATAGAATTTACGTAGCTGATGGCCCTGATTTTCTCCGCAACAATCTGTAGGAATTATAGGTTAGAACCTATAGCCATCATCAGACGATTTTGTTGTGTTTTTTTTGTTTTTGTATCTGAATCCCCCTTTCTTTTATTTCTCCTCCCCTTTTATCCAATCCCAGGACACCTCCTGCTTGCATGCCCTCTTACATGGCAGTATGAAAAGAAGCCTTGTGCTCGTTTCGTCAGCAGGTAGCTTTCCTTATTATTTTGTTCAAATCCAGTTTACAAATATTTATAGGTCACATTTGGACTAGACTATTTTCTATCATGGATCTCAATTATGGGTTATTTTCTGTCATGGATCTCAATTGTGGGTCTTGGACTGATTTGGAATGGGATATTAGTCACAACCCGTAACCGTAGGGACTTGTAGACAGTAGACTTCATTTTTATGGCGTTATGGCATTGGTGACTGATGAGCCTCCTATAGCAGCAGCTAGTTGCTAACTTTAGAGGCTTTTCTTGCTCCACTTCAACATCAGTCACTCATATCAGTTATCTGGCCATAAGAGTTACGAGTATAAGCCTTAACATTAGCAGCTGACTTTTAGGTCCATCATTTGCCCCCAAATTTAAGTGTAATCTTTAGGTTACACAAATATAGGTAAACAATAAGGATGAGGGATGATCTTTTTCTAGTCTTGAAAGTGTACCTGTAAGCTTCCGAAGACCATAACAAAACTTAAGACATAGTTGTGAAGATCGTTCCAGCTAATACTCGATCTCGTTTGATGAAAAATCAGGCCATCAAGGGGAAATTATAAAATATATGATGTGTGTAATAAAACCCAACTAGGGACATAGCCACACCTAGTTAATTTAAAGAGAACATATGTGATAATAATCTTTATTCGCAGTCGACAATTATTAGGGCGAAAACACACGCTAGAATTATACGCAAGTATACGCGTTCACAAGTAGTATAAGATATAAATTAGATTCGTACCCACAGAGACTCTTTTTAGTTAACTTAAGATTATGCACCTATGCAACAATGGTATGACTATCGCTCAATGCTAAGACAATAAGAAGTTGAGATGTTTATAACTAAGATTAAACAAACATGCAATTAACTAATAATAAAAGTGATTGAATTAACTATATGAGACAAACATGGGATTCTAACTACATTCCTACTTCATTCAAAATCATTGTTCTTAACCTGAGAATGCAATGGTGATGATAACTAATCAGATAATACGAAACTAGTAAATGCCAACTTTCGTTATACGAATACCCTACTACGAGACATCCACAAAAGAGATAAAAGCTGAATAGACACCAATTATGTTGAGACCCTATATGTCTATAGAATTTGACAACATAAAGGTTTAATAAACAAGTCATCTATCGTGGCACGAGCGCCCTGCTCTTCCGTTCCCTGGATTCTTCAACCTTCTCTTCTTTTTACTGTAACTTTTGCTCCACTAATCGGAATTCGATGAATAAGTAGTCCATGCGAAGCTCTCGAAATTATCTACAACTTGGGAATGGCTTTGGCTTCCAATACTGACCTCTTTTCAGCATATTTCCTTGAAAAGCTCAATTAATCATCCAACAAATGCCTGTAATGCACAAACACAAAAACACATCAAAAATACCAATAACTTGAGTCCAAAACATCAACTTAAGCCTGAATAAAAGCATTCCAAGAAAATATAAAATCCACTTATCACACCCCCAAACTTGAATCGATGTTTGTCCTCAAGCAAAAAGAGACTCAAAGAACAAAATAAAAATGCATGAATACAACTAACATGAATGCAACTATCCCCTTAGAATAACTTAACCAACCAATGAGCAACATCTCAAAAAATGTAATTATTCACAAAAAGTTCAATCAAATCCCACAAATCAACTCACAAGCCAAAAATGTTCGTGTGTGCAATTGCTTAACGTATATACTCTCGAAACTAGATCAATAATCATAACTCACCTCTCGTTAAGACAATCACAAGGTTATAAACATAATAAACGATAAGCACAAAATGACTGACAACACTTTAATTTTATCAGAGTTATACAATGATTCACGCTTTTATCGATAAAACATAAAAAATACAAACATGCTTATTTGATCGTGTAATGAACGAGGTCCACAAAAGACTTATGCAATAATACCCATGTAGTGAGCGTTAGGTTAGTGGATCCCAGACTATAAAAGCCTTAGGTCACTAGGCACAAAAATCCCCTAGAACTTAATAACTCGAGTATTAAAGATCCCATTCGTGATCAATTATGCATAACACATATTTTTTTTCTTTTTCTTTTTCTCTTTTCTTCATGTTCTGAACGAGTGTGTTTCGCTCCATCTCGCTCAACCCTAGACTACTCACATAAATATGAGCCGGCTAATAGCCATTTGACGCCTAGCCACAACTAGCATTGATATCCAATATTTTTCTCCAATTTTAAAAATCCATGTTATTTTGTCATTAAGAGAATAACATAAATTCTAGACATAAATAAATGACTAAACCTCGACAAACAAACAAGTCATGATCATGATCTAGCACTCAAGCAACCTATAAGACTTAGTGAAAATTTTCGTTTCGAGCATGCAAATCAACTCGTTTGGACTTAACATTCCTCTATACGACATCACCACACTCGAATCAACATCACAAATTAATCGGAAAAGCAATCTAAGGGATCATGATATAATACCAATGCAACTATATTCAACATATTAACATGATAACAAATACGCAAAATAAAAATAAAAACAAATAACTACATGACAAATATGCAAACTATATGAATTAAACTATCATTAATATGCATCTATACGGACTCACACAAACTAATCCTTACATTATCACCCCCAAACTTAAAATTTTCAATGTTCTTATTGAAGGAAATAATAAGGATAAAAGGCATACCTAGTTAGCGAGAGGATCACCCTCCTCGGGTGGAGGATCAGGTGGCCAATCAACCTCGACACCAGTGTCTCGGACAACAGTACCGAGAGCGTGTGTCAAATCTTCAGCAAAATATCGGTGGATATCATGCATGGCCTCAATACGCCAAATCACCCTTTTATACTACGCATCACCAAGAACAAACCTATCCACTGCCTGCTGCACATGAGAAGAACCCTCTATAGGCACGGGAGGATTCGGCCGGCCAAAGAACCCTCTATAGGCACGGGAGGATCCGGTCGGCCACCCTCTACATCATCAAAAATATATCTGTTAAGTAGCATTTATATCCACTTATAATAACACTTCGTAAAGCTTCGAATTGGTATTTTGTACTCAAGTTATTTGTGTATTTTATGTGATTTTTGTAGTGTTTTGCATTTCAGGCATAGCTGAAGAAAAAAGGAGATTTAGCATTGTTTTGGTGCTAAATTAGTGTTAGGAAAATGTCTTGGATGTTCGTGTGTTGATCGCCACCAAAAACCAGCAAATAAAATAGAAGGAAAAATATTTTCCTGAAGGTCAGCGCGCCCGCGCTATGTTAGCGTATGCCCGCGCCGGTTGAGCAGAGGTACAACGCGTCCGCGCTGGGATAGCGCGCGGCCGCGCCGCGTCGAATTCTGAGATTCTTGATTTGATTAGAATACTGATCGGCTAGACTTCTGGATTGATTGGGCTGCTATAAAAAGACTCTCTAAAGATGTTTTTAATAACAGAGCTGAAGGAGAAGACCTAGTACTACAAATCCAATGAAGGAGAAGAAGAACTTGTTTTTACTTGTGATTCTTTGATTGAGTTGTAATCTTGGATGCTCGTTTTCTTTATTGTTGAACCTATTACTCCGGATTACGTACTTTGTGATTTATTTCAGTTTATAAAGACCTTGTTTATTATCATGCTTTCAATTAAACCCATGGTGATGATGAGTTCTGTCATGAACTAATCGTTATCGTGGGGTTCTAACGGATTAACTCATAGATTTCAATAGTTAATTTATTTCGGTATCTTAGTGTGTGGTGATTGTATGATATCCTAGTATTGGTTGTGCTTATTCGTCTTATGTAAGTCGCGAACATATAAGATAGCGTGTTAATCTCTATTGAAGCGATAATGAATTTAAAGATTTAGAACTTGCCGTGCTAGCATAGGTTCATGTATTTTTATGCATGATTCATAGGTAATTTTAACCATCTTACTTTCCCTATGTAATCATGATAGATAACTTATTCATTAAACCTTTATGTTGTCAAACTCTATAGACATATAGAGTCTCAACATACTTGGTATCTATTCAGCTTCTATCTCTTTTGTGGATGTCTGGTAGTATGATATTCGTGCAATGAAAGTTGGCGATTACTAGTTTCGTGTTATCTGATTAGTTGTCCTCACCATTGCATGCTAAGGTTAAGAACAATGACTTTGAATGAAGTATTTAATGAAGTTAGAATCTCTTGTTTGTCTCATACATTAATTCAACCCTTTTAATCTCATAGTTAATTGCATGTTAGTTAATATCTTAGTTATAAAAATCTCAATTTGTTGTTCGTCTTAACATTGAACAATAGCCATATCATTGTTTCATAAGTGCATAAATCTTAAAGTTAACCAAAAGAGTCTATGTGGGAACGCACTAGAAAGAATTCTATATTACTTGCGAACGCGTATACTTGCGTGAATATTAGCGCCTATTTTCGTCCTAACAAGTTTTTGGCTCCGCTGCCGGGGACTCGGTGTTAATTATTAGTTTATGTGTTTATCATCAGTGGTCGTTAAAGTTCACTAACTAGGATATTGTTGCTTACTTGGGTCCTTGTTGTATTTCAGGTACTCTAGAGTGCGTTTATGCAAATACGTTCTCGATCTCGTAAGAGAACACTGGATCAAGCGGAGGAAGAGTTTCAATTAGATTTTGAGAAAGTTGAGGAAGAAGCACTCGTTGCAATGGTAGATCAAGCAGCGAATCTGAAGGATTCGATGGACTATTCTTAGCCTAAGATCAATGATATTCAGTCTAGCATTATCAGACCAGTTATCTCGGCTAACACCTTTGAGATCAAGTTGAGCATGATTCAGATGATACATAATTCAATTCAGTTTGGGGGTTCTCCTATAGAAGATCCTAATATGCACATCATGGATTTTATCGAGATCTGCGACACTTTCAAGTTCAATGGAGTTTTTGAAGATGCTATTAAGCTGAGGCTTTTCCCATTCTCTCAGAGGGATAAAGCTAAGTGTTGTTTACATTCTCTACCAGCAGGTTCTATCACCAAATGGGAGGATCTTGCTCAAAAGTTTCTCACTAAATTCTTCCCTATGGCGAAGACAGCTGCAATCAGGAATGCTCTTACTCAGTTTGCGCAGTAATCTGGAGAATCTTTATGTGAGGCTTGGGATCGCTACAAAGAGATGCTTAGGAAATGTCCTCACTATGGCATGCCTGATTGAATGATCATAATTATTTCTATAATGGTTTGGGTGCACAGTCTAGACCCATGCTAAATACAGCGTCAAGTGGAGCCTTATGGGCTAGGAGCTACGATGAAGCTTATGGGTTGATTGAGCTAATGACTGCTAATAAATACCAGAATCCAACACAGAGAATGCCGCAAGGCAAGGTAGCAGGAGTTTTGGAAGTGGATACACCTACTGCTATAGCTGCTCAACTTCAAGCTTTGACGATGAAAGTGGATTTTTTGGTAAATTATAGAGTTAATCAGATCACAAGTGTTTGTGAGCTTTGTGCAGGTGCACATGAGACTGAGCATTGTGCTATTTCTAGTGAATCAACTCAGTTTGTGAGCAACTTTCAGAGGTCGCAGCAACCAGCTCCAGCCACTTATCATCCCAACAACTGTAATCATCCTAACTTCAGTTGGAGCAATAATCAGAATACGGTGCAACAGCCTTATCAGCCATATGCAGCAAAGCAATATAACTCTCCTGGTTTTCAACAACCACAATATGCACCAAGGTAACAACTCCAAATTCAGAAGCTACCACAATCTAATGAAAGATCTGAATTGGAGGAGTTGAGGCTCATGTGTAAGAGCCAAGTGGTACTATAAAGACTCTAGAGAACCAAATTAGGCAGATTTCCAATGCCTTGTTGATCATCAATCTGGAACACTACCTAGTGACACAGAAGTTCCAGGCAAGAGGGAAGCAAAAGAACAGGTTAAGGCAATTACATTAAGGTCTGGCAATGTTGCGAATCCCGAAAAATCTCAAGTTCCAGAATCTGAAGTTGTGGCTGAAGAAGATGTGCAGAAGGAAGCGTAGGTGGAACCAAGGAAGACAATTATTGTCAATACTCCTCCTGAGGGTAATACAGGGGAAAACAGGTCTATCCTCCACCTCCTTTTCCTAAGAGGCTGCAGAAGCAAAAGCTGGATAAGAAATTTGCTAAGTTCTTGGAAGTTTTCAAGAAACATCATATCAACATACCTTTCGCTGAAGCTCTTGAACAAATGCCAAGCTATGCGAAGTTCATGAAAGGTATTCTCTCTCGGAAAGTGAAGCTCGATGACTTAGAGAGTGTTGCTCTCATGGAGGAATGCAGTGCTGTGTTGCAACAAAAGTTACCTCTGAAGCTCAAAGATCCTGGAAGCTTCACTATTCCTTACACCATCGGAAAAGTGTCATTCGATAAATGCGTATGTGACTTGGGAGCTAACATCAATCTGATGCCTTTGTATATCTTCAAGAAGTTGGGCTTACCTAATCCAAAGCCTACATATATGTCCTTGTAGTTGGTCGATCGCTCTATTACATATCCACGAGGCATTGTGGAAGATGTATTGGTCAAAGTGGACAAACTCATTTTTCCTGCTGACTTTGTTATTCTTGATTTTGAGGAAGATAAAGATTCCCATAATTTTGGGAAGACCTTTCTTGGTAACTGGCCGAACCTTGATAGATGTGTAGAAAGGTGATCTCACTATGCGAATTCAGGATCAGGATGTCACCTTCAATGTTTTTAATTCCATGAAATTCCCTACTGATGAAGAGGAGTGCTTTAAGGTGGAATTGGTCGAATCTGTGGTTACTTCAGAATTGGATCAAATGCTAAAGTCCGATGCCTTAGAGAAAGCCTTAATGGGGGATTCAGATAGTGAAGATGATGAAAGTGATGAGCAGTTACAGTATTTGAATGCTTCTCCTTGGAAGCGAAGATTGGAGATGCCTTGTGAATCTCTTTGATTTGAAGAGCTGAAAAATTCTTCAAAGCACCTCAAGCCATCTATTGAGGAAGCTCCTACACTTGAGCTTAAACCTTTGCCTGAATATTTGAGGTATGCATTTTTAGGTGATGCATCTACTTTGCCTGTTATTATTGCATCTGACCTTTCAGGTAGTGATGAGGAAAATCTCTTGAGAATTTAGAGAAAATTCAAATTGGCAATTGGATGGACTATAGCAGATATCAAAGGAATCAACCCTTCTTATTGTATGCATAAAATTCTACTAGAGGAAGGTAACAAGCCAACTGTTGAGCAACAGAGAAGGCTAAATCCGATGAAAGAGGTTGTGAAGAAGAAAATTCTCAAGTGGCTAGATGCAGGGATCATCTATCCAATTTCTGACAGTTTTTGGGTGAGCCAAGTTCAGTGTTTACCGAAGAAAGGAGGTATCACTGTGGTTGCTAATGAAAAGAATGAGCTCATTCCTACTCGAACAGTCACGGGGTGGAGAGTTTGCATGGATTACAGGAAGCTGAATAAAGCTACAAGGAAAGATCACTTCCCTCTTCCTTTTATTGAACAGATGCTTGACACATTGGCTGGGCATAAGTATTACTGTCTTCTGGATGGCTATTCGGGTTATCATCAGATTTGTATTGCTCTAGAAGACCAAGAAAAGACAACTTTCACTTGTCCTTTTTGTATTTTTGCCTTCAGAAGAGTTTCTTTTGGGCGATGTGGTGCACCAGCCACATTTCAGAGATGCATGATGGCTATCTTCTCTGATACGATTGGAAATAATGTAGAAGTGTTCATGGATGACTTCTATGTCTTTGGAACTTCTTATGATAAATGCTTGCACAATCTTGGTTTAGTGCTAAAAAGGTGCGTTGAGACCAATCTGGTTCTTAATTGGGAGAAATGTCATTTTATGGTGCGACGGGGCATCATTCTTGGGCACAAAGTCTCTAGTAAAGGTCTTGAGGTGGACAAAGCCTGTTGGATTTTTAATCGCAGCGGGGCATGACAAAACACTTTTACACATATAAAATCCAAATAAAAGCATATAAATCGTGGTAAAAACATAGGGATCGAATCTAACCTTTAAAATAATTCGGAGACAACGATCAGAGATCCTTAGCAGTTGCTCCTCAAGTGTGAAGCACTCCACCGGTATCCACCAAGAAAACGACGTTAAGGAGGAGGAAGGAGGTGGAGAGAATTGGGTTTTCCAAACTTTTTGGGTTTTTGGGGTTCGAATGAAAATAGGGTCTATAATAGTATATTTATAGGCAAAATTTTCAGCTGAAATTTTCCCATAAATATTATTATTATTATTATTATTATCCCATTTATTATTCTCATTAATAATTAAAATACCTTTTAATTATTAATCCTTTTTCTAAACACTTTAGAAATAATTCTCTCTTTTGATTTAACTTCCAAAATTTAAATCCTTAATTAATAATATTAAGAACTTTTCTTAATTAATTTATAATCAATTAAATCTCATTTAATCAATTATTAAATTTGCCAATTAATTATTTATTTCACAAATAAATAATTATTATCCATTATTAATTAATTCCTCCACCATTAAATCATTCTCTTTTTTGGTGTGACCCTGTAGGTTCAATATTAAGCCGGTAGTAGAAATAAATAATAATAAAACTATTTTATCATTATTTATATAAATTCTCTAATTTATTAAATATGATTAATTAATTAATCATATTTATTCTACATCGTGAAGGATACTTCTCAGCATATCGCGACTATCCGGATAATATGAATTCACTGCTTAGAATACCAAGAACCTATTCAGTGAATAGTTACCGTACAATAAACTCCTTCTACCCTAAAATGTCCCGATTAAATACAATGCATGGATCTCGTGTCAAGCCTATCTAATTCAATCACTTGCTTACCATTTACTATGCTTAGTTCTATGCAAATTAGAAACTCCTTTCTAATTTCATTCACTCTGGCCAGAGATTCCTAAACTAGCATAAGTGGATCAGCCTTGAACATTCGCTTCCTTCACTGGAAGGGGTAGATCCTTTATTGATCATACACTATCTTCGTGTACAAATTCCTATACCCAGTAGAGCCCTAATAATTGTCCCTGGAGACTAAGAACTAAACCAAAACATAGTTCAGTGTACACAAGATGACTATGATGACCTCAAGTCTAAGGATACTTGTACAACTATCACTATGTGACCAACTGATGACACGTGAGTGAACTCTATCAGTTGTTCAGCTGGGCGAGTCATGTTCAGTGAACTTATTCTATAATAAGCACCTACATACTAGCTTTAGTGTCACCACACAAATGTCTATGAGAACAGACATCCTTCATAATGAAGCAAGCATAGTATGTACCGATCTTTGCGCATTATTAATTATCAGTTAGTAATCCTATGACCAGGAACTATTTAAGTTTAGAGTTATCATCTTTTAGGTCTCACTATTATGATCTCATCATAATCCATAAAAAGCTTTACTCTAAACTATGGTATATCTTATTTAAACACTTAAATAGATAGAGCCCGTAATAAAAACAAAACAAGTCTTTTATTAAAATCAATGAAATCAAAACAGATTACATAAAGAGTTATTCCTAAATCCTAATACATGATTGGACTTAGGACATATTCCTTTCAATCTCCCACTTGTACTAAAGCCAATCACTCTGGTATCTAATACCCATCTTGTCTTTATGATGATCAAAGTGACTTTCATAAAGTAGCTTTGTGAGTGGGTCTGCTATGTTGTTATGTGTGTCAACTCTAATTCAATACAATACAAGAAATGTTACCGCGCTCCCACTAACCCTTTTGTAGACGCATGGTTCATCTACGTTTTTGATAAAATCAAACTCTTTGATTGTCTCATCAAAACGGATATTCCATCTACGAGAAGCTTGCTTTAAACCACATATGGTTCGCAGTAGCTTACACTCTAGGTTTTCATTTCCCTCGGAAAGAAAACCATCTGGCTATATGCCAGATCTCATAGTCGTAGTAAGCAGCAATCGCAAGCAAAATTCGAACTGATTTTAACAGGGCTATAGGTAAAAAGTTTCATCAAAGTCAATCCATTGCCTTTGTTTGAATCCTTTTGCCAAAAGCCTGGCCTTATAGGTCTCCACCTGGCCATCTGCTATAATCTATCTTTTGTATACCGTATACATAGATTCCATTTCGGATTTCATGGCACTATGCCATTTCTCTGAGTCAACACTACTCATAGCCTCATTATAGGTCACAGGGTCGTCATCATCAATGATCGACAACTCATTGTCATTCTCAATGACAAGGCCATATTACCTCTCAGGTTGGCGAGACACTCTCCCTGATCTATGAATGGGCTGTTCCACAAAAGGTTGTTTAGTCAGAACAGGTGTTTCCACTTGATCTGTAGTAGTTTGTGCTTCTTGAACTTCATCAAGTTCAATTTTGCTCCCACTGTTTCCTTCAAGGATAAACTCCTTTTCCAAGAAGGTAGCATGCCTGGAGACAAACACCCGATGATCGGTGCAAAAGTAATACCCTAAAGTCTCTTTAGGATATCCCACCAAACTACATTTTACGGATCGATATTCCAGCTTATCTGGGTCAACTTTCTTGACATAAGTTGGATATCCCCAAATCTTAACGTGTTTAAGACTCGGTTTCCTTTCTTTCCATATCTCATACGGAGTTTGAGGAACAGATTTGGAAGGCACCATATTCAGTAAATATGCTGAGGTTTCCAATGCATAACCCCATAGGAATACCGGAAGATTTGCATAGCTCATCATGGACCGAACTATGTCTAACAAAGTTCGATTTCTCCTTTCAGATACCAATCTGGAGGAGTCCACTGGGAGACTATACCATTTACTTTGAGATAATCTAGAAACACTCCATTAAAGTATTCACCACCTCGATCTGATCAAAGAGTTATAATACTATGTTTGGTTGTTTCTCCACTTCATACTTATATTTTTTGAACTTTTCAAAGGCCTCAGACTTGTGTTTCATCAAACACATATCCGAATCCAGATCTATCATCTATGAAAGTAATGAAGTATGAAAATCCACCCATGGCTTGCTTAGACATTGGTCCACATACATCTGTGTGTACCATTCCTAGCAAATTTGCAGTCCTATCTCCATGTCTACTAAATGGAGACTGCAGTGCCACAATGAAGTGAGATTTTCATCATCCCTTTTCTTTTATTAATTTGTTCAATCTGAAGTAAATTATGTCACATTTATACAGACCATTATTTAAAGTACCACGTCCATAAAGAATATTATCTCTAAGAATAGAACATTCATTATTCTCAATAATAAATGAAAATCCAGCCAAGTCTAACATGAGAATAATATTCCTCACAATCGAGGGAACAAAATAACAATTATTTAAAACAATAGTCTTTCCCATAGGCATATGTAAATGAAATGATTCTACATCTTCAGCAGCAACTCTTGCTCCATTTCCCATCCGTAGAATCACCTCCTCTTCCTCAAGAGTCCTACTTCTCCTTGGTCCCTGCAACAAATTGCAGATTTGAGAACCACAGGCGGTATCTAATACCCAAGAAGAAATTTGATTTAATGACATATTCACTTCTATCATGAACATACCTGAATCAGAAGCGGTAGTCTCACTACCCTTCTTCTTCTTCAATTCTGCAAGGTAAACCTTGCAGTTCCTCTTCCAGTGCCCCACCTTGTTACAGTGAAAGCAAACAATTTTGCTCTTGGGATCTTCAGCTTTTGGTGGAACCGGCTTTTCTTCACTTACTTTCTTCTTCTTGGAAGAGTTCCTCTTCCTTTTCTTAGGATTGGAACCTTCACCAATTAGAAGAACAGAACTCTTCTTAGGGGGAAAATTCGATTCCGCAGTCTTCAACATGTTGTGGAGTTCAGGCAGACTGACATCCAACTTATTCATGTGAAAGTTCACAACAAACTGCGAGAACGAACTCAGAAGCGATTGCAAGACCAAGTCTTGGCTCAGCTCCCCATCCATGGCAAAACCAAGTTGTCCAAGACGTTCAATCAAATTGATCATCTTAAGTACATGGTCATTCACAGATGATCCCTCAGACATCCTACAACCGAACAGCTCCTTCGATATCTCATATCGAGCTGTCCTCCCCGCCACATCATACAACTCTTGTAGATGCATTAGGATAGTATGAGCATTCATATGCTCATGTTGCTTCTGTAGCTCAATGTTCATGGAAGCTAGCATGATGCATTGAGCAACATTTGCATCATCTATCCACTTACGATACACAACATGTTCATCATTATGTGCATCACTAGCAGTTTCAGTAGGCTTAGGTGAGTCAATCACGTATTCCAGCTTCTCAATCCTGAGAACAATTCTCAAGTTTCGAAGCCAGTCAGCATAATTAGGACCAGTCAATTTGTGAGCATCTAGTATGCTCCTGAGTGATAGTACAGAAGACATAATGTACAAAGTAAATCTGTAAATGATAAACACATAACAACACTTAGCAAATATTCGATTTCATTTCAAAACACTATATGAATCGGGTCTTTATTCATAAGTGGCTCCCACTAGTTTATCTAATTTATTCAACCCCCTATGTGAAAAATTAAGCATTCATAATGCTAGTGGGAATAGGGATCCTACATTCCATTACACAACCCCGACTGTGGCACGAAACGCCATGTAATGTTCAATAGGCATACAACTCTTGTCAATTACATCTTATGTTATTCTCTAATCAAACTTTAGCCTCTTGAATAATTGAGTCATGGCTGTGGCACAACAAACTCAATATTCTAAGTCAAGTCTAACCCAACATTCCGTACAATTGAATCAGTCCCCAAAGGCCCACGGCTGTGGCACGTAATGACCTTTAGATTCTTATTCAATGTACACATCTCTATGTAATAGACAAGTATTTCTTATTTCGAAATCAAAGCCCTCGGCTGTGGCACGAAACGACAATGATTTAAAAATAAGAACTACTTTCTATCATGTTGGAAGGCTATGACCGACACAAGCCCGTTGTGTCATTGGCCAATTACTACTTGATATTATTTAATTTTAGAGGGATTATATTACGTTACAATCATAATCATATTATAAAGAGATTCTTCCTTTTAAATTAAATATTTCAAATCAATAATCAATAATAAGATGATTCTCAGATCGGGTGGAGCATTGTCAAGAGGCGTCACTTAATAACCCTTTCTTACAGATAGAAATCTGTTGTTGACAGAATCATCCTTTCTCTCATATCGAAAATTCATATTCAATTACGTGTTTCACAAACACAAGAATCTCATGATTGTATTCATAATATTGTTATTAAGGTTATGAAACAATTTCACTATACTAGGTTGTCTAACAAACGCCTTATGTTCATTTAAGTTCACCTAAATCTATCATCTCATGATAAACTAAGCATATATCACATATATAAACATGAATAAACATCAAGGTAGGCATGTTACATCATCTAGCATATTAGTCTAAGCATTATACATCTCTATGTATCACATAAAGCATTTAAAAGCAATTAAAAACAGTTAAACACAGCTTTAAAACACTTTTGGAAATATAAACAGTTTAAAACTTTTATATAAACTAAAATTGATCACTCCATTAGATCCGATTCGGAAAAACAAATCCAACGGTATATTGCACGCCTAAAACGGAATTACGAAACTCCCAGAAAATCAATTTTAATGTGGACAGTCGGGCTGTAACGCATTACAGGAACGCGTTACAGGCCCTGTAACGCATTCCGGTGATGCGTTACAACCCTTTTAACCAATTAAAAGGTGTAACGCATTCCGTGAATGCGCCACAGGGTGTAACGCATTCCCGGAATACGCGACACCCTTTATTTTTATTTTTTTTCTTTTGCAGCAGCCGCCGCTTTCCTCCTCGGTTGTTGTGCCGCCGTACTACCTCTGTCTTCTTTCTCCGTGCAATCAACAGAATGTGCAGACAAGCAGATAACAGCAGTACAAATATAAACATATATATATACTTTATATACATATATTTACTTATTTAATTACGAATTTTAATTATAAAAACTTCAAAAATTCATAATAAAAAATTTATACATCATAAAATTATGAGAAAAATACCCAGACGATCTACAACACTTGTAGAACCCAGATCAACAATCAAAATTATTCTGAGAAATGATTTCTCATCAGACAAAATTAATCCATAATATAACTTGTAAAAATCATAATTAATTCATACAAGCACATAAAATTCTAAAATTTTTACCACAGATCTATATGCATACAACCTATGCTCTGATACCATTGTTGGATTTTTAATCGCAGCGGGGCATGGCAAAACACTTTTACACATATAAAATCCAAATAAAAGCATATAAATCGTGGTAAAAACATAGGGATCGAATCTAACCTTTAAAATAATTCGGAGACAACGATCAGAGATTCTTAGCAGTTGCTCCTCAAGTGTGAAGCACTCCACCGGTATCCACCAAGAAAATGATGTTAAGGAGGAGGAAGGAGGTGGAGAGAATTGGGTTTTCTAAACTTTTTGGGTTTTTGGGGTTCGAATGAAATTAGGGTCTATAATAGTATATTTATAGGCAAAATTTTCAGCTGAAATTTTCCCATAAATATTATTATTATTATCCCATTTATTATTCTCATTAATAATTAAAACACCTTTTAATTATTAATCCTTTTTCTAAACACTTTAGAAATAATTCTCTCTCTTGATTTAATTTCCAAAAATTAAATCCTTAATTAATAATATTAAGAACTTTTCTTAATTAATTTATAATCAATTAAATCTCATTTAATCAATTATTAAATTTGTCAATTAATTATTTATTTCACAAATAAATAATTATTAGCCATTATTAATTAATTCCTCCACCATTAAATCATTCTCTTTTTATGGTGTGACCCTGTAGGTTCAATATTAAGCCGGTAGTAGAAATAAATAATAATAAAACTATTTTATCATTATTTATATAAATTCTCTAATTTATTAAATATGATTAATTAATTAATCACATTTATTCTACATCGTGAGGGATACTTCTCAGCATATCGCGACTATCCGGATAATATGAATTCACTGCTTAGAATACCAAAAACCTATTCAGTGAATAGTTACCGTACAATAAACTCCTTCTACCCTACAATGTCCCGATTAAATACAAGGCATGGATCTCGTGTCAAGCCTATCTAATTCAATCACTTGCTTATCATTTACTATGCTTAGTTCTATGCAAATTAGAAACTCCTTTCTAATTTCATTCACTCTGGCCAGAGATTCCTGAACTAGCATAAGTGGATCAGCCTTGAACATTTGCTTCCTTCACTGGAAGGGGTAGATCCTTTATTGATCATACACTATCTTCGTGTACAAATTCCTATACCCAGTAGAGCCCTAATAATTGTCCCTGAAGACTAAGAACTAAACCAAAGCATAGTTCAGTGTACACAAGATGATTATGATGACCTCAAGTCTAAGGATACTTGTACAACTATCACTATGTGAACAACTGCTGACACGTGAGTGAACTCCATCAGTTGTTCAGCTGGGCGAGTCATGTTCAGTGAACTTATTCTATAATAAGCACCTACATACTAGCTATAGTGTCACCACACAAATGTCTATGAGAACAGATATCCTTCATAATGAAGCAAACATAGTATGTACTGATCTTTGTGGATTATTAATTACCAGTTAGTAATCCTATGATCAGGAACTATTTAAGTTTAGAGTTATCATCTTTTAGGTCTCACTATTATGATCTCATCATAATCCATAAAAAGCTTTACTCTAAACTATGATATATCTTATTTAAACACTTAAATAGATAGAGCCCGTAATAAAAACAAAACAGGTCTTTTATTAAAATCAATGAAATCAAAACATATTACATAAAGAGTTATTCCTAAATCCTAATACATGATTGGACTCAGGATATATTCCTTTCAAAACCAAGGTGGGGGTCATTGAAAACCTTCCCCCACCAATTTCTGTTAAGGGAATTCGCAGCTTTCTTGGTCATGTGGGTTTCTATCGGCGTTTCATCAAAGACTTCTCTAAAATTTCGAAGCTGTTGTGCAATTTGATATAGAAAGATGTCCCTTTCAAGTTTGATAATGAGTGTTTAGCTGCTTTTGAGAGCTTAAAGAAGAGTTTGATCATGACACCTATCATAACTGTACCTGATTGGAATGAGCCATTTGAAATGATGTGCGATGCAAGTGATTATGTAGTTGGAGCAGTTCTGGGGCAAAGGAAGAACACCATATTTCATGTGGTCTACTTGCTAGTAAGACCCTCAATGGTGCTCAACTGAACTACACTACAACTGAGAAAGAACTATTGGCCATTGTCTATGGTTTTGAGAAGTTTTGATCTTATTTGCTTGGGACGAAGGTGACAGTTTTCACTGATCACGCTGCTATACACTATCTTGTCTCGAAAAAGGACTCGAAGCCTAGATTGATTCGATGGGTTCTTTTACTTCAGGAATTTGAATTGGAGATCAAGGATAGAAAAGGTACTAGAACCAAGTCGTTGATCATCTCTCTCGTTTAGAAGATCCAAGTGCAACTTCACAGGATAAGTCATCGATAAATGAGTTTTTTCCCGATGAGCAGTTGTTTGGGGTGCAAGTAGAAGAACTGTGGTTCACAGACATCGTGAACTACCTTGTGAGCAACGTTATTCCTCCAAACTTGACTTATGCTCAAAGGAAGAAGTTTACTCATGAAGTAAAGTGGTACATGTGGGATGAACCATTTTTGTTTCGGCAAGGAGCTGACCAAATCATCAGAAGATGTATTCCATACAGCGAAACGGAGGGGATCTTGTGAGACTTCCATTCGACTGTTTATGGAGGCCATATGGTGGAGAAAAGACAGCAGCTCGTATCCTTCAAGCAGGATTTTTCTGGCCGACTTTGTTTAAGGATGCACATCAGTTTATTTTGAAGCGTAATCGATGCCCGCGCGTTGGTAATATGTCAAAAAGGGATGAGATGCCTCTTAATGTGCTTCTCGAGGTTGAGGTCTTCGATGTTTGGGGATTTGACTTCATGGAGTCATTTGTCTCATCTTGCAATAATCAGTATATCTTATTGGCGGTTGATTATGTCTCAAAATGGGTAGAAGTCAAGGCTTTGCCGACAAATAATGCGAAGGTAGTGCTCAATTTTCTTCATAAACAGATATTCACAAAATTTCGAACTTCAAGAGTCATAATTAGTGACGAGGGATCGCATTTCTGCAATCATAAGTTCACTGCTATGATGCAAAGATATAATATAAATCATCGCATTGCTACAGCCTACCATCCTCATACTAATGGTCAGACTGAGGTATCTAACAGAGAGATCAAGCATATTCTAGAGAAGTTTGTATGTCCATCAAGGAAGGATTGGTCTTTGAAGCTTGATGAAGCTGTTTGGGCGTATCGTACAGCATACAAGACTTCGCTAGGCATGTCACCGTTTCAATTGGTTTTTAATAAAGGATGTCATTTGCCTGTGGAGCTAGAGCATAAAGCATATTGGGCTTTGAAGAAATTGAACCTTGATATGGATGCAGCTGGTAAAAAGAAAATGCTTCAATTAAATGAACTCGACGAGTTTCGACTTCAAGCATATGAGAATAATAAAATGTATAAGGAGAAAGTCAATAGGTGGACGATAGGGGTCTAGTGCTCAAATCATTTGTGCCAGGGCAACAAGTTCTTTTGTTCAACTCTCTTCTCCGTCTTTTTCCTGGAAAATTGAAGTCAAGGTGGTCAGGGCCGTTTATTGTCAAAAGTGTGTTTTCACATGGAGCAGTGGAAATTTTTGAGAATGATCCAGGCCAAGCATTCCAGGTAAATGGACATCGATTGAAGCATTACTATGGGGATATGGCAAACCGTGAGGTGGTTAGTGCCATTTTGTTGGCAACTTGATCTCGATAATTCTACGTCAAGCTAACGACGTAAACCAAGCGCTTCTTGGGAGGCAACCCAAGCTTGTTGTACATTAGTAGATAGAAGGAAGAAGATAACAAGAAGAAAACTAAAAAAATTCAGCAAAATGAAAATTTTTAGTGTCAACTACAGTAGCACGGCGCGCCCGCGCTAGGAAGCGGGGCGGCCTCGCTGAAACTTCAGTAGCTGCGCGCGCCCGCACTGGTATGCGGGGCGGCCGCGCTGACCCCCTGTAGTAAAAAAAAAGTAGAAAACTGAAAAATCAAAACAACTATTTGCACCTAGCCAAAATTTACTCCCTCCACTTCCATATTTCCCTCTCCAAATTAATTCTAATAACCCCATTACTCCCACTATTCCAATAATCAAATCCCACTTCTATTCTTAAATAAATTCTCAATATCTATATATACATAAACTTATACATAATAATATCCATCACTTTTCAATTATCAAACCTAAATCTCTCTTATACACTTCTCTTTTCTCAAACTTATTCACATTCAATGGCACCCAAGAGACAAAGGACTCAAGTTAGCAGCAACACCACCGATTCTTCAAGTTTTGGTGGTACGAGGCCTAGGTTTGCTACTCCAGAGGATGAAGTGGAGTATGCAAGGTTGTTGACAAAGCTGATAGCGAAGGAGAGGGGTTTTCTGCCATCTGGTAAGGATGATAAGTTGCTTGAGATGATTTTGGGGATGTGTTGGGTTTCTTTTTGCGAGGCACCTACTGCTGTGCCTATGAGTATTGTTCGCAAGTTCTATATGAACGTGAAGGAGGATAATAATGGTTTTACTGTGGTGAAGGGGTTAACGGTGGATTACAGTACTGAGGCTATTCAGAGGGTGATTAACCAGCCCGAGAGGAGGCCGGAGCAGGAGGATTGGAATGCTAATACGGGGGATGATTTTAACTTGGACTTGGTTGTTGCTACGTTGTGTGTGCCAGAGACTCAATGGAAGTTCAAGAGAGGAATGAACGAGTATGCCACTTTCCCTGCCTTGTGCATGAACAGGTTTGCACGTGCATGGAATTCTTTTATTTGTGCAAACATCATGCCATCTTCTCACATGCATGATGTTACTGTGGAACGTGCACGATTATTGTGGGGGATTATTCAGGGAGATTATGTGGATCTCGGGTCGGTGATTTATCAGGGTATTATGAGGTTTCTATGGTGGATCACTTCAGGATCTATTCTCTATGGTCAATTGTGACGAAGCTTTGTGTGGCGGTTGGAGTTTATTGGCCCGCACACGAGCAACTTCAGTTGCCAAGCGCTCCCATCGATAATTCCATGCTATTGAGTATGCAAGAGTGGTATGGTGGGAAGCCTAATAAAAAGGGGCTCGGTTACACTTATGATCACTTGCCAGGTGGACGACCAGCTGATCAGACATATGCTGGTGGTACGACTCAGGCGAGCAGGGTAGCATGGAGACATCAGTTAGGTGAGGCCGGTCCTTCACAGTCACAGCAACAGGAAGTAGAGGACATTGCTGGTTTGGGTTCAGCGCAGTATAGGCACTTGGCAAGGGGGATGGATATGATGCATGACATCCATAGTAGGTTTGCACATGATCTCACCCAAGCATTGGGGACAGCTTTTATAGCCACGAGAGTTGACATCCAGTGGCTAGTATTTGATGAGGATTCTGTGTACCCGCCTACTGACACTCCACCCGCAGACGGTGATGACCATCCTGATTCAGAGTAGGTATGCCTGATTCCTTACTATTACCTTCATTGAGGATAATGAATATTTTAAGTTTAGGGGTGATAGTTAAGAAATATGTTTGTGTGAGTCTATATAGATGCATATTCATACTAGTTTAGTTCAAATAGTTGCATATTTGTCATGTAGTTTTTTTTATTATTTATTTTGCATGTTAGTATGTTGCATATAGTTGCATTTGCATTATAACATGATCCTTAGGTTAATTTACCGATTGATTTGTGATATTGATGCGAGTGTAGTGATGACGTATAGAGAGATGTTAAGTCTTATCGAGTTGATTTGTATGCTAGAAGCAAGATTTTTTCACTAAGTCTTATAGGTTGCTTGAGTGTTAGATCATGATCATGGTTTGTTGTTTGTCGAGCTTTAGTCATATGTTTATGATTATAATGTATGATATTCTCTTAATCGAAAAAATAACGTAAATTTTTAAAAATTGGAGAAAAACATTGGATTTCTATGCTAGTTGTGGTTAGGTATCAAATGGCTAGTAGCCGGCTCATTTTATATGAGTAGTCTAGGGTTGAGCGAGATGAGGTGAAATGCACTCGCTCAGAATTGAAAAAAGAAGAAGACAAAAAATAGAAAAAAGAAAAAAATATGTGTTAGGTATAATTGATCACAAGTGGGCTCTTTAATACTTGAGTTATTAAGTTCTTTGGGATCCACTAACCTAACGCTCGCTACATGGATATTATTACATAAGTCTTTTGTGGACCTGACTCGTTGCACAATCAAAGAAGCATATATATATGTGTGTTGTTATGTGTTAACTGTAAAAGCATGGATCCATGTATAACTCCGGTAAAAAATGAAGTGTTATAAGTCATTTTGAGTTTAGCGTTTATTCTGTTTATAAACTTGTGATTGCCTTCATGAGTGGCGAGATATGGTTATTGATCTAGTGTCGAGAGTACATCTGTTAAGCAATTGTATACACGCAAGTTTCTAGCTTGTGAGTTGATTTGTGGGATTTGATTGAACTTGTGCAAATAATTACATTCATTGAGATGTTGATGTTGATTGGTTTAGTTATTCTTAGGGGATCGTTGCATTCATGTATTTTTATTTTGTTCTTTGAGTCTGTTTATGCTTGTGGACAAGCATTGATTCAAGTTTGAGGGCGTGTTAAGTGGCATTTATATACACTTATAACGCTTCGTAAAGCCTCGAATTGGTGTTTTGTACTCAAGTTATTTGTGTATTTCATGCGTTTTTGTAGTGTTTTGCATTTCAGGCATAACTGAAGGAAGAAAGAGATTCAACATTGTTTTGGTGCTAAATTGGTGTTAGGAAGATGTCTCGGATGTTCGTGTGTTGATCGCCACCAAAAACCAGCAAATAAAACAAAAGGTAAAAGATTTTCCAGAAGGTCAGTGTGCCCGCGCTGTGTTAGCGCGCGGCCGCGCCGGTTGAGCAGAGGTACAGCGCGCCCGCGCTGGGATAGTGCGCAGCCGCGCCTGATAAAATTCTGAGATTCCTGATTTGATTAGAATACTGATCGGCTGGACTTCTGGATTGATTGGACTTCTATAAAAACACTCTCTAAAGACGTTTTTAATAACAGAGCGGAATGAAAAGACAAGGAGAAGACCTAGTAGCACAAATCCATTGAAGGAAAGGAAGAGCTCATTTTTACTTATGATTCTTTGATTGAGTTGTAATCATGTATGCTCGTTTTCTTTATTGTTGAACTTATTACTCTAGCTTACGTACTTTGTGATTTATTTTAGTTTATAAAGACCTTGTTTATTATCATGCTTTCAATTGAACCCATGGTGATGATGAGTTATGTCATGAACTAATCGTTATCGTGGGGTTCTAACGGATTAACTCATAGATTTCAATAGTTAATTTATTTCGGTATCTTAGTGTGTAGTGATTGTATGATATCCTAGTATTGGTTGTGCTTATTCGTCTTATGTGCGTCGCGAACATATAAAATTAAGATAGCGTGTTAATCTCTATTGAAGCGACAGTGAATTTAGAAATTTAGAACTTATCATGCTAGCATAGGTTCATGTATTTGTTATGCATGATTCATAGGTAATTTTAACCATCTTACTTTCCGTATGTAATCATGATAGATAACTTGTTCATTAAACCTTTATGTTGTCAAATTCTATAGACATATAGGGTCTCAACATACTTGGTGTCTATTCAGCTTCTATCTCTTTTGTGGATGTCTGGTAGTATGGTATTCGTGCAATGAAAGTTGGCGATTACTAGTTTCGTGTTATCTGATTAGTTGTCATCACCATTGCATGCTAAGGTTAAGAACAATGACTTTGAATAAAGTATTTAATGAAGTTAGAATCTCATGTATGTCTCATACATTAATTAAACCCTTTTAATCTCGTAGCTAATTGCATGTTAGTTAATATCTTAGTTATAAACAATCTCAATTTGTTATTCATCTTAGCATTGAACAATAGCCATATCTCAATTTGTTATTTGTCATAACTCAAGTGATCTGGCAGTGGGTTGAGCTCAAGTGTGGGAGCTTCTTCATTAGACGGCTCGAGACGCTCCTGAGAAATTTTCAGCTTTGCTAACCCAAGAGAATCAAAACTTGAATTTAAAACTTCCTCTTCCACGGAGGTGCATTTAAAACTTGCAGTTGCTCTGCTCCTTCTTCATCTTCAATAACTAATTCCCCTATTAAGGATCTCTCTCTAAGGTATCTGACTTTGGCAATTGGTCAAGCTCTGAATTCACGACAGAGTCAACCCGCTCTACTTTAAAGCACTCCTTTTTATCTTTGGGTAACTTTATTACCTTGAACACATTAAAAGTGACCTTCTAATCTTGAACCTTCATCATAAGCTCTCCTTTTGCACATCGATCATAGTTCGGTCTGTAGCCAAGAATGGTCTCCCTAAGATAATGGGAATCTTCTTATCTTCCTTAAAGTCCAGAATTACAAAATCAGCAGGGAAGATGAGTTTGTCCACCTTGACCAAGACATCCTCCACTATACCTCGTGGATAAGTGATGGTCTGATCGGCCAACTGTATGGACATGTTTGTCGGTTTTGGCTCAGGCAAACCAAGTTTCTTAAAAATGGACAAGGGCATCATATTGATGCTAGCTCCCAAGTCACACAAGCACTTGTCGAAAGATAGATTGCCAATGGTACAAGGTATCGTGAAACTTCCTGGATCTTTAAGTTTAGGAGGAAGTTTCTGTTACAGCACAACACTACACTCTTCCGTTAGAGTAACGGTATCCAACTCCTCAAGTTTAAGCTTCCGAGATAGAATACCCTTCATGAACTTAGCATAGCTCTACATCTGTTCTAGAGCTTTCGAAAAAGGTATGTTAATGTGCAACTTCTTGAAAACCTCCAAAAACTTGGCAAATTGCTTGTCGAACTTATGCTTTTGAAGCCTTTTAGGAAATGGCAGAGGTGTATAGACTTGTTTTTCTCCTGTATTACCCTCAGGAGGAGTGTTTTCAATAACTTTCTTCTTTGGTTCCACCTTGGCATCCTTCTGCACCACTTTTTTAACAACAATCTCAATTTCTGTATATGGAAAAGGTGCAGATGCACCTGTATTCTGAACGGAACTTTCAGATTCTTCGTCTTGCTGAATTTGGAGGCTTGCGACCTTCCCAGACCTCAAGGTAATGGCGTTCACCTGTTCTTTAACTTCCCTCTTGCCTGGATTGGCTTCTATATCACTAGGAAGCGTTCCCGGGTGTCGATTCAATAAGGCGTTAGTAATTTGCCCTATTTGGTTCTCCAGAGTCTTTATAGAAACAACCTGGTTTTGGAATATAAGAGCCTGGTTTTTGCACATAAGCCTCAACTCCTCCAATTCAGATTTTTCATTAGATTGACTTGTACTTCCATGCGGTAGTTGTTGAAGTTGGAGTTGTTGTCTTGGTGCATACTGCTGTTGTTGAAAACCAGGATGATTGAATTACTTTGCTGCATACTGATGATAAGGCTGTTGTACCGCATTCTGATTGTTGCTCCAGTTGGAGTTAGAATGATTACGGTTGTTAAGTGTCTGGAACCGGTTGCTGTGATCTCTGAAAGTTGCTCAAAAACTGAGCTAATTTACTAGATATATCACATTGCTCCGTCACATGCGAACCTGCACAAAGCTCACAAACACTAGTTATCTGATTAACACCATATTTAGCCAGATAATCGATCTTCATAGACAACGTCTTTAGCTGGGCAACTATAGCTATAACTGTATCCACCTCTAGAATTTCCGCTACCTTGCCTTGAGGTAGTCTTTGAGTTGGATTTTGGTATTCATTAGCAGCCATCAATTCAATTAGCTTATAAGCTTCAGCATAGCTCTTAGCCCATAAGGCTCCACCTGATGCTGCATCGAGCATGGGTCTAGACTGAGCTCCCAAACCATTATAAAAGCAGTTCATAATCATCTAGTCAGGCATCCCATGATGAGGACACTTCCTAAGCATCTCCTTATAATGCTCCCAAGCTTCACATAAAGACTCTCCCGATTGCTGCATAAATTGAGTAAAAGCGTTCCTGATTGTAGCTGTCTTTGCCATAAGGAAGAATTTAGTAAGAAACTTATGAGCAAGATCTTTCCAAGTAGTGATAGAACCTGCTGGTAGAGAACGCAACCATAATTTAGCTTTATCCCTTAGAGAGATTGGGAAAAGCTTCAGCTTAACAACATCTTCAGAAATATTGTTGAATTTGAAAGTGTCGCGGATCTCGATGAAATCTCTAATGTGCATGTTGGGATCTTCCGTTGGAAAACCCCCAAACTGGATTGAATTTTGCACCCATTGAATCTTGCTAGACTTGATTTCGAAGGTATTAGCCACAATGGCTGGTCTGACAATGCTAGACTGAATGTCATTGATCTTCGGTTGAGAGTAATCCATCAGAGCTTTCGGATTCGCTGTTGCTTCTCCAATTGTAACAAAAACTTCTTCTTCACCTTTTTCCTCAACAAAGACCTCTTCTTCAAGAACTTCTTTTTCCTCACGAGATTGAGAACGTGTTCGCATACACGCTCTCTAGAGTACCTGAAACAAAACAAGTACCCTTGTAAGTAAGATATCCGAGTCAGTGAAATTTAACGACCATTGATGTCAAGCACATAAACTAAATTAAATACCGAGTCCCCGACAGCGGCGCCAAAAACTTGTTAGGGCAAAAACACACGCTAGAATTACACGCAAGTATATGCGTTCGAAAGTAGTATAATATAAATCAGATTCGTACCCATAGAGACTCTTTTTAGTTAACTTAAGAGTATGCACCTATGCAACAATGGTATGACTATCACTAAATGCTAAGACAAAAATAAGTTGAGATGTTTATAAATAAGATTAAAATAACATGCAATAAACTAAGAATAAAAGTGATTGAATTAACTATATGAGATAAACATGGGATTCTAACTTCATTACTACTTCATTCAAAATCATTTTTCTACCTTAGCATGTAATGGTGATGAAAACTAATCAGATAACACGAAACTAGTAAACACCAACTTTCGTTGTACGAATACCCTACTATCAGACATCCACAAAAGAGATAGAAGCTGAATAGACACCAATTATCTTGAAACCCTATATCTCTATAGAATTTGACAACATAAAGGTTTAATGAACAAGTCATCTATCGTGATTACATAAGGCAAGTAAGATGGTTAAAATTGCCTACGAATCATGCATAACAATTATAAATGAACCTATGCTAGCATGGTAAGTTCTAAATCTTTATATTCACTATCGCTTCAATAGAGATTAACAAACTATCTTATATGTTCGCGACGCACATAAGACGAATACGCACAACCAATACTAGGATATCATACAATCACCACACACTTAGGTATCAAAATAATTAACTATAGAAATCCATAAGTAAATCCGTTAGAACCCCATGACAACGATTAGTTCATAACCGAACTCATCGTCATCATGGGTTCCAATGAAAAATGATAATAAACAATTGAAGAGTACTAGGGTTCAAAGACAAATCGAAAACAAGCATCCAAGTATCAACTATATTGAAGAACACAAAAGTCTTCTTCTCCGTAGCCGTCTCGTACTCTCTAGGTCTTCTTATTGCTCTCCCTGGTCTCCCTGTTATTAAAAACGTCGAATTAGGGGTTTATATAGGCTTCAGGACGATCATGGGCTTCAAAATCTAAAAATCAGAGAAGAATCAGGATTTCTGCCAAACGGACCTGCACGGCCGCCCTGCTCACGCCGTGCCCGCGCTGCACTTCTGTTCTTCTGTTCTCATAAAAAATATAACGAGAATGTTCGAAACAACCAACCAAATGACTAAGACTATAAATGTATAGGGACGAGGAAGCAAATACAATGTATTAACACATAAATAATAGCACATAACAGTACAGAAACTTAATGGAAAGTGCAGTAAAAGTAAAGAATACAGAAGAACAAAGTACTTTTGATGCAGAAAAATGGGGCATAACTAATAAGGAATCTGATTTTCAGAATTGATTATAGAAATATTATCAGTAGAATGTAATAAACAGAGCATGACATGTTGAAAAAAATAAAACCTTGAAAATAACAGATATAAAAATTGCATAATTCAAACTATGTATTGTGTTATACCTGCAGATTGCAAATTCTTCTCTCAAATGAGTGAAAGCATATTTATAGTGAATATTCATCGGATCAGAGTTAATAGTGCAATATTGCAATTCCCATTTTGCAAAGACATATTTAAATTTAAAGATCTCTAAAGCTAAGCAGTCACAATGATATAATTTATAGGCAACATACTAAACTGGAATAATATGACAGCTCGCAGGATAGATAAAATTGAGGTGGTAAATCTGTTCATTTGGAATATTATACAACACATATAAGAACTAGCCATTGGGTTGGTTAGTGTAAGAGACAAATACAGATCGTAGTAGTCGTAGCAAGTGACCACTTACATCAGTCCTGATAGAAACTAACATCAAGTATCAACTTATATTGTAGATTTAGGAAGTTATGTACATTAATTAAAATATGAATTTATGTTTTACAATGATTCAACTTAGCTCGTGCTTTCTAAAGAAAGAAAGCATAAATTAGGTTTCATATACTGGCTTTTGCATGAGCTGGGTTGAAATCGATCCAAACTATAGCTTTCTGGAAGCTACATATATTGGTTTTAATCTAGACGATCCAACTCACGTTGCAGTGTGTAAAGAAAGGTCAGATGCACTATATTTCATATGAAATATTTTTGTTTTATGTCAACCCAGAATGTAATCGTAGAAAGCTACAGACATTGGTTTAAAGATAAGCTAATCTGTTAAAATCTATGATATGAATGTAATGCATTCACAATACATATAAACATAGTAAACATATTAGGACCTTAGAATTTAGGGTATTGTAGAAACCTTAGGCTTTGGGTGGTGTTGATATTGTTATAAACTATTAATATAGTAGCTAACTTTTATATGATAGTAGTGACTAGAATTATATTGTACTTGAATCGTGGCCGTGTTTGCCCCTCAAATTGAAGGGTAATATTTAGATTGTGAATAAATGAGTAAATTTAGCAGTGCAGCATATGACTCGTAAGAATTGATAAATTAGATAAAAAAAATTGCGGAATAAATTAGACAATTTAAAGAAGTTCGTAATGTCAGAATGCTTACCGAGCCGTAGATGCCAATATTAGCAATTGACCATAGCCTTTAAAGCACCGACAATGGAATCAACTCCGTAGGAGAAAAGTAGATGAACCTGGTATATACATTAATACAATTTTGAATAAACTTCCTGAGTGGACAGGATATAGTGTCGTAGCCAAAGAGACGCTTCACTGATTTTTGAGATGATAGTCTTTTCATATTTGTGTGGGCCATATACGAACACATGATTTTATGAAAATGAATAATAATTTCCTGTCAGAGCGGGTATAGTCTTGAATACACTTCCACGCTATGCAAGGGATAGCACACGATTCATGCCGTAGACGTAGAGATTCTACATATATTGGCTTTTAAATGAAGGGGTTGGGAATTGCGTGTCAATCCATGCCGTAGCCTTATAGATGCTACATATGTCAGCTTGTGATAATGGAAAAACGATAACATGAAATTCGTCCAATGCCCCAGCCAAGATAAAGCTGGATATATAGGCTTTTGATTGGAGGGATTGCGATGTCCTTATATACAAAAGGATTTATTAATGAAGTACTTCATTTTTTTAAAAGAGTTCATCAAACAGAGAGCGGGAGATTGTTACCTTGCACATTGTTATTCAGCCATGTTTATCTTTTCCTTGTTTTTTTTCGTAAACAGAATGCATATGTACTCCCAAATATGTAATAAGCTAGGTCGATGAGAATGATACCTGACAAGAGACGAGACATAAGTGTTGATATGGGTGCCAACTTTGTTGTACATGAATCTTTGAATAAAAGAATTTGGTGTAGCTAACAGTTGTTATGGATCAAAAATTAAGGTATATTAATTGCTGTATTTAATACTTGGGAATGTTAGTTTCGAGGCTCGAGACTCGATTTGACTGCTCTTGTGTTTCGTGACTCAATCTTCCTTACAAGATGCCTACGTACCTTGCTGATTGCCAAAGATCAAGTCAAAAAACGTAGTTCTGATTTGTGGGGTGAGGCCCCTTATATAGATGTTGGGAGTCCTTGAATTGGACTTGGGTTAGGAGACTTGATGGGCAAGTCTCAGAATTAGAATAGACTTTTGAATCCTAAGAAGTAGGAAGCTGATTCCTTATACCACCAGGTTCCTTGGAGGCCAATCTACAAGGGTTTATTTCTCCACTAGGACTCATCTTATCAGCTGACTTACCCTTATTAATTAATTACGAAATTAATTAATATTCAGGGTTGTTAGTCCCTTAAGAATATGACAAGAATTACAGAAGGGGGGTTGAATGGAATTCTTGAAACTTTTTCTTGAAATAAAATGTTCTAACTCAAATATAAATATAAGTGTATTGATTAGCACAATGCGGAATAAAAACTTAAGTGAATCAAAACACAAGTAATTAAAAACAAAAGTCTTTAAAAACTTTCTGGTGGATTTGAATGATTCCACCAGAGATATATAATATATATCGAGAGAACTCTGTGTGCAGAAATGCTCACAGCTGCTTACAACAATTGAACTTCTAAGACTACAGAGAAATGCTAAGAATCCTGCTTACAAATGTTTCTCTGCTTTCTTGCTTAGATCGATAGTGTCTTAGTTGTTACTTCTTGGTTTATATATCATCAAGATTACAAAGTAATAAGACAAGATAATAAAACCAAAACTATCTAATCTATTACAATGCTACTTCATTACTATATTCCAGCATCTTTGAATATCTTCATAATAGCATGGAAATGGCAATACTTCTTTGTTCTCGAAAACCCAGTTGAATAGGCTACCACATTCCATTTGCATACACTCAACGCATGTGACTGTGTTGTCACTGTCAACAGATATTTGAATTCTTTATCCGTCGGGTTCATGATCATCTGTCGAGTTATTGATCCGTCGACTTATTGATCATCCGTCGGGTTGTCTATTTGATCATTCGTCGACTTCATTGTGGGTTATCCGTCGGGTAGCAAACTGGCACTTGACTTTATTTCATTTATGCAGAATTACAAGACATCATCTATGTACAATTAATCAACCTATTCTGCATATCTAATTAAAGTCAACATGACTTGAATACTACTTACAAAATCTATACAATGGTGAATGCAGAAATGTGCTGCAGACTTATTGTTACATAAGCTACTCACTCGATGGATAATAAGTCATCATCCATCGGGACTATAATGAGTCATCCGTCGGGACTATAAATCTTATCCGTCGAGTGCTACAGTATTTCACTAAGTAAAATCTACTAAGGTGTTTTGTTCATGAAATCATCAAGTACACAACATATACACAACAATCTCCCCCAATTTATGTCTACTGGAATTGTAGCCATAAATTAAGAGATACTTGATGATAACCAAACACCCTAAGAATGTAACTTTAAAAGACAGTAGATATTACTAAAAAGTGCTTCAAATAACAAAAATGTAGTCATTTTTCAAGATGCTTCTCTAGCCTGAGCAGATTTGTCTAGTTTCTTGAAGGTCTGGATCTCTTTCCAAGCTTTCTATTATTTTCCTCAAACTGATTTTGGAGCTTCCTGTGGAATTCCAGTTCATCAGATTCTGAGAGCTTTATCTTTCCTTGCATTTCTAAAAGAGTCTCATTGCTAGAGATGCTCAATTGGTCTTCTAATCTGAAGAATCTTCTCACACCTTTGTCATCTATAAACTCCATCAGCCATTAGGGCCTTAGATGCACTCTTCTCCCTGTGTAAGGGATGATTAGAGTCTTTGGGAGTGCATCTTTAGCTCTAACACTCCTTAGTTCTTCAATTTTCTTCAATACCAATCTTCTTGCAGTAATGTTGAACCCAAAGTTCTTCTTGAAGGATGAATAAACTTTAATCAGTACAGCTTGGCTTTCTTGAAGGATCCTATGAAGAGGCCACTGGGTCTCCTTTCCTCCTTTGTACTTGAACACTAACCTTTCAGGTAGGTTTCTGTATGCATCAATTCCTCTCACTTCATCTAGTTCATCCAGATAGAGGTTTAGATCAGAAAATTCTTTGATGTCACACAAGTACAGATAGTCTCCCTTACTAACTTTAGATTGAACTTTGACTTGTGACTTGGATTTGAGAGGTGACAGCTTCACTTTCTTGACTGCTCTTGACTTTGTTCTTTTTGGCTTGCTAAGGATTGGTAGATTGAAGTCCAGAATTGGTATGTTCTCCCATTCTATTGGCTCATCCTTGGGCACAATAGGTTCACCATGAATATTCCTGTAGGGATCCACCACCCTGATATCTTCAAATACCACAGAGGGCATTGATGCTTGAGTTGTAGATGGTGTGGATTCCTTAGGAAATTGATCTTCCAATTCCTTGTCAATAAAACCAGTTTCCTTTTAGTTCTTTTAGCCAATTCCTTCTTTCTTGGAGAATTCTTCTGTTGTTCAACTTGCTTCTTTGATTCAATAGCTTCAGATGGTTGAGAAAGAATTTGTTGTGATGTATTTATAGCATGTAGCTTGGCCAAGATAGCAATCTGCTCTTTCTTTTATTTAGTCTTTTTAGCATCCAGAGCAGCTTGCTTCTTTTCCTGCTTCAATCTAGCTTTTTCTTCTCTCTTTGCTTGAGCAAATTGAGGATGTCCAGCCACCACACAAATTCCCATTTTTGAAAATCTTGGCAATTCTCCTTTTGGAAGCTGAATCAGCTGGATCTTTATACAAAGAAATTGACCTTGACAGAAGCTTCTTCTCATCAGGCTTGGGTGTCTCATACACAGTGTCCAAAGGGTTCTTCAGTGATGATTTTGATTAGTTTACCCTTGGTTTCAGAATTGTTTCAGCCTTTGGAGATTTGATGCAGGAAGGTTGTCCTCTTTCCAGATAATTCATGCTCATCTCATTCACACTAATTTGCTTGACTTGAGAGTGATGGATGGCTGACTTAACTGGTTCCTTGACAAGTTCAAACTTTTTCTGTATTTCCTCATCAATCTTCTCCCAGTTGACTAAACTCAACTTTTCCTTATCAGCTACTCTTAAGTTGGCTGCTGCTGCATTGATCAGATCTATGCTATCTGTAACTGATGGCTTTGAGATAGTAATTGAAGGTACAATTACTTTACTGATTTGAATCTGAAGCCTCTCCCCCTCACTTGATCCTTTCTCCCCCTTTTTGTTATCATCAATTTGAGTAGAGGAGGGGGTTTGAGCAGCCACCAGTTTTTGAAGTAGATCAATCTGTTGGGCTTGATGGAGATGAATGGCAGTTAAAGATGCTTCCATGGCTGACATTCTTGTGTCCAAGGCATCTATCTTGGTTGACAGATCAGAATTTTTCCTTAATTGCCTCTTGATGTCAAGCATTGTAGCTTCTGGATGTTTAGAGTCTATCATCTCTGAAATAGCCTTTTTCATCTCCTCAATATCATTCTTCATAGTATTCACATCTCTAGCATGCTGGAAGCCCTGGATTTGTTGAAGTTGCAGGGAGGCTAGATGTGCCTGAAGGAGCTTCTTGGTGCTGGCATTGTAGTGGTTTGACGAGCAGTATTTGTCTGATTGATTAACTGGATCAGGGTTGTTTTGAAGTAATGCTCATCATAGTGTTTTGAGAATGCCCATGATGGCATACCTGACCTTGAACTTGAGCCTACTTCTCCCCCTATGTCCATTGCTTCATCTTCACTATTCCCACTCCCATCTCCAAAAAAATCAGCTGAACCACTAGTCTCATAGTCCCCATCACCAGCTGTAGAAGGCAAAGCTATGATTGCATCCTTAGCTCTCATTATAGACTGTGTGGTATGCACCAAATTCAGCATCCTTTCTGCATTGTCATTGCCCTGTCCAGCTAGAAGTTGATAAGCTGAAACAGGGTGAGTAAATGCCTCAGCATCAAGGGAAGTGGAATCTATAACAACTTTAGGATGCTGAGATAGTCCTTCCCTATCTGTATCCTGGATATTCATTGACTCACTGGCAATGATATCCATCCTTATTGCTCCAGTACTTACATTTCTCTCATGTTCTCTCTTTTGTTGCATCAGGGTCTCACCCTGGCTCCCCACCCTCACACCCTCACCTTCACCTACTAAGGTGGGACTCCTCTCACTCTCTTTTGCCAATCCTGAAGAAATGGATTGCAGATTTTCACTCATTTCCTTTCACTTTTCCTGGGAGCAACCCAGACTATCACTGAAAATACTCTTCTCTCTCAATCCTAAGAATGACTGTACAACCACCAAATCTTCTGTACTTGAAATAATTGAAGTTTGAAATTGTGCAGAGATACTTGACGGATGAGTGATATCCATCGAGTGAGTGGTTTTGCTATCCGACGGATAATTACTGTTAGGCTTATCCGTCGGGATACAATCACTACTCGACGGATGAGCAATATCCGTCGAGAGAGTAGAAATGAATGAGCTGGGAATTGAAACTATTGTTGACTCTGTGCTGATTGAAGATATTTTAGGCACAGATGACACAACAGTTCCTGAAAGAATTGGCAAGTGAGCCAACAAATTATCTAAAAGATGATGCTCACTTGCACTAGATTTTGGCTTCCCCAACAGAGTTAAAGAAGGGGAATCAGGAATTGATGTGTTTATCATATCCACATCCAGAGAATTTGTTGATGAGTTTGGTGTTTGAGGTGCTTCTATAACTAGAGATTTTGGCTATGACTCCACATTTATTGGAGCCACATCAAACTGAATTTGTGAAGGTGCAGTGATTGTGTCTTTAGCACCAGTTTGCACAGTGTGTGTACCCTGTGCATCCCCAAAGGTTTTAGATTTCTTCTTTCTGGCATAAGTTTGGGGTGAGCTTGTGTCCCTAACCCTCTTGGCCTGTGCTATTGGTTGACAGCTTTGTTCAATAGCTACATCCTTTTGGGAGGATGCAGCTAGAAATGAGCTTTTGTCCTTTTTAAGCACTGCAGTTTGTTGGGAAACTGCAGTGTGGCTAGGCTGGGATTCACTCAACTCTCCAACCTTATTCTTGGGGTTTCTTTTATGTTCACCCCTTCCCTCACCTAACTTACCCTCCTTCACACTCCCCTTTTTGGCTTTAGTGGATTTTCAACTGGCATCTTTTGGGAGATAGCAGAGGGGGCTTTCTTTTATTTGGATTTTGAAATAATTGAAGGTTTGGCAGCTTTGGTAGGCAACTGTTTGGTCACTGACACAGTTTCCATAGCTACACTTGAACTCAAACAAATTGTGGAGGTTGGAATAGTTGTAGAGATTAGTGAACCTACCTCACTTACCTGAGGTGCTTGCATTACAGGAAAGTAGAACATTGGCACATCCTTGTGATGATTGGCCCTGTTCAAATCTGCAATGAGCCTTCTCTCTTGAACCCAACAATCTTGTTTGTTGTTAGGGTTCTCAAGCACAATCTCTTCATAGAGGTGGTTAGGTTATAACATAAGAAATCTAGCATAATACACATTCTTACCTCTTTTATTTAACTCTCCTAATTTAAAACCTAACTCAAACAAGACAAGGTCACTGAAATTGTAGAATTTATCTGTAACTAGCATGTAGAGCATGTTAAGCATGGAAATATTCACTGAATCAAAATTACTGACCTTTCCTGAGAAAACTTTGGTAATTACATCACACAGGAAACTCCACTCTTTTCTAAGACCCATTCTTCTAATATCACTCAGTTTAGAAGTAGGAAGTGCATAGTGTATGGAATTAAGCATATTGATTATATCGGTGTCAGTGTGTGGTGAAGTCACGTTGTTATCTGGAATTTTGAAACATGCTTTTATCACATCACCACTAATACAGAATTCTTTACCTTTAATGGTTAGAGTGATGGTCTTATCTGTAGAGTTGTAGGTAGCAGTGGTCCACATCTTTTCAACAACTTCACAGAAGATTGTGGGTGATTCCAGCATGGCATAGTTGAGCTTGCAATTCTTCACAAAGTCCATCATCTTGTGATAGTCTCCAGATTGCTGAATACCCTTATTCACTAGTGCGGTGAAATTGTTCTTCTCATAAATGAACCCAGTTTGAGACATAATCTTTACAACAGGTGCCATTGTTAGAGAATAAAAGCTTGAAGAGAAAGAGAGTGAGTGCTTTGAGAGAGAATGAAATTAGAGCAGTTGAATTGAGAATGATAAAAGAAAAGCAATTACAATGAAATAAGCTTTTATACTATCTCAAAAATAACTGATAAAAATAATAAAGTAAAATAAAGTAACCAATAGAAATGGCCTAAAATAGCCGTTTAAAAAATAAACTATAAAAATTCCACCCATTATCCGCCGTGTTATACTTACAAACTGTTAGTATACTCGATGGATAATGTACAGGGAATCAACGGCTGGAATTAAGACAATTCGACGGATGAGGATAAACTGTTATCCGCCGAGACATAAAATAATCCAGAAACATAATTGATTTTTGTTAGCAAATAATATATCGACGGATGATCAAACTCGATGGATAACGATCATCCGTCGAGATGTACATTTTGACTTAGCCAAAATTTCATCCAAGACTGAAAAATCAATTAAGTTTCTGACTTCATTTCAACTTGCAAATTAACTCAGATATATTTAAGAGTAATTAAGTATACCTAACTCACTTACCAACCTTGAAAAGGTGGATTCATCCAGTGGCTTGGTATAGATATCTGCAAGCTGCTTCTCACTTGGAACAAAATGTAGTTCCACAGTACCATTCATTACATGTTCCCTTATGAAATGGTACTTGATATCTATGTGCTTTGTTCTTGAATGTTTTACTGGATTTTCAGTGATGGCAATTGCACTTGTGTTACCACAGAAAATAGGAATTCTTTCAACTTGCAAACCATAGTCTAGCAATGGATTTTTTATCCATAAGATCTATGCACAGCAACTACCAGCAGCAATATATTCAGCTTCAGCTGTAGAAGTAGAAACTGAATTTTGCTTTTTACTGAACCAGGACACAAGCTTGTTTCCTAGAAATTGACAGGTTCCTGTTGTACTTTTTCTATCAATTATACAACCTGCATAATCTGTATCTGAATAACCAGTTAGATCAAAACCAGAATCTCTAGGGTACCAAATGCCAAGATTTGGTGTACCCTTGAGATATCTGAAAATTCTCTTAATAGCTATTAAGTGAGATTCTCTAGGATCAGCCTGAAATCTAGCACATAAATATGTAGCAAACATTATGTCTGGTCTACTAGTTGTTAAGTACAGAAGTGAGCCAACCATGCCCCTAAACTTGAAATATCCACAGACTTTTCAGTAGTGTTTAATTCAAGCTTAGTTGCAGTGGCCATGAGAGTTTTTGCAGATGTGCAATCCATTAGATCAGACTTCTTTAAGAGATCAAAAATATATTTAGTTTGACTAATAAATATTCCATCACTAACTTGTTTAACTTGTAAGCCAATAAAGTAAGTTAGTTCTCCCATCATACTCATTTCATATTTACTTTGCATCAATTTGGCAAACTTTTTGTAAAGTTTCTCATCTGTAGAGCCAAAAATAATATCATCTACATAAATTTGAACAAGTATACTAGAGCCATTAACATTTCTGAAAAATAAAGTTTTATCTACAGTACCTCTTGTGAAGTGATTTTCCAAAAGGAACTTTGATAAAGAGTCATACCACGCTCTAGGTGCTTGCTTCAGTCCATAAAGTGCTTTCGAAAGATAATAGACATGTTCTGGGAAATTTGATTCTTCAAAGCCAGGAGGTTGACTGACATTGACTTCTTCCTCCAAATCTCCATTCAGAAAGGCACTTTTGACATCCATTTGATAGACCTTGAAATTGGCATGGGCTGCATAGGCTAAGAAGATTCTGATGGCTTCAAGTCTTGCAACAGGAGCAAATATTTCAACAAAATCTATTCTTTCTTACTGACAGTAGCCCTTAGCAACCAATCTAGCTTTGTTCCTGACTACTATGCCATTTTCATCCATCTTGTTTCTGAATACCCACTTAGTATCTATTGGATTCTTTCCTTTAGGCTTGGGCACCAGCTTCTATATATTATTCCTTTCAAATTGGTTTAGCTCCTCCTGCATAGCTAAGATCCAATCAGGATCCAACAAAGCTTCTTCTACCTTCTTTGGTTCTTCCTTGGAAAGAAAGCTGTTGTATAGACATTCTTCCTGAGTTGTTCTTCTTGTTTGAACTCTAGAAGAAACATCACCAATGATAAGCTCAAAGGGGTGATCTTTTGTCCATTTCCTTTGTTGAGGTAGATTAGCTCTAGATGAAGAAACCTCATTGTTGTCTTGATGTGTGATTGAGTTTTGATTGTTAGAAACTCCCCTTGAGTTTGTGGATCTTTGATTTGAGAAAGGGGAACTTTCTATAGGTGATCTATCTTGACTTCCTGCTCCTTTTGATAACCCGACGGATGGTGAATTTTGAGTATCGACGGATGAAGCTGGTTGTCTCCCGACGGATAACGCAGATTGCCTTCCGACGGATGAAGCATTATGTAACTCGACAGATATTGAGTTTTGTGCTTCATTGGTAGTAGATTTATCTGCATTATCCTTAGATACTGTTTCTTGATCACTCTCATCATCACTGTCATCACTAACCATCTCCACATTGTCGAATTTGAGGCTCTCATGGTAATCTCCATCTTTCAGTCCTTCAATCTTTTTATCATCAAACACAACATGTATTGATTCCACAACAATGTTGGTTCTTAAATTGTAGACTCTATATGCTTTACCAACAACATATCCAACAAAAATTCCTTCATCTGCTTTAGCATCAAACTTTCCATTTTGATCAGTTTGATTTCTCAGAATATAGCACTTGTAGCCAAAGACATGAAGAAAATTTAGAGTTGGCTTCTTGTTCTTGAACAATTGATAGGGAGTCATGCATCTTGCTTGATTAACCAGAGAAATATTCTGAGTGTAGCATGTAGTATTTACAGCTTCAGCCCAGAAATATGTTGGCAGTTTTGATTCTTCAAGCATTGTCCTTGCAGCTTCAATAAGCGATCTCTTCTTCCTTTCCACTACTCCATTCTGTTATGGAGTCCTTGCTGCTGAAAACTCATGCAGAATCCCATTTTCCTCACAAAATGCTCTCATGACAGAATTCTTGAACTCGGTTCTATTGTCACTCCTGATTCTTCTAACCATGAAATCAGGATGATTATTGACTTGCCTTATGTGATTGATGATGATTTCACTAGCCTCATCTTTAGACTTTAGGAAATATGTCCAAGAGAACTTTGAGAAATCATCTACAATTACTAGGCAAAATCTTTTCCTTGAGATGGACAATACATTGACTGGTCCAAACAAATCCATGTGAAGCAGTTGCAAAGGCTCTTCAATTGTTGAATCAAGTTTCTTCCTGAATGATGCTTTAATATGCTTCCCTTTTTGGCAGGCATCACACAGTCTATCCTTAAGAAACTCCACTAGAGGAATCCCTCTAACTAGTTATTTCTTTACTAGCTCATTCATGGTCTTGAAGTTTAAATGGGACAGCTTCTTGTTCCATAGCCAACTTTCATCTTGACTTGCTTTACTGAGAAGACAAGTTACAGATTCTGCATTAGATGAGTTGAAATCAACTAGGTACACATTTCCTTTTCTCACATTAGTGAGAACCACTTTGTTGCTTCTTTTATTAGTCACAACACAGGCTTCTGAGTTGAAGGTTACTGAGTTGCCTTTATCACAAAACTGGCTGATACTCAATAAGTTGTGTTTGAGACCATCCACTAAGGCAACCTCCTCAATGATGACATTGTCCTTTGAAATCAAGCTATATCCCACAATATAACCCTTGCTTTCATCTCCAAAAGTAATACTTGGGCGGACTCTCTCCTTAAACTCTGTGAGCATGGTAGAATCACCAGTCATGTGTCTTGAACAGCCACTATCCAAGTACCAAAGATCTTTCTGTTTCCCTGCACACATCAAAATCAAATCAAGTTGATTTTGGTACCCAAGTTTCCTTGGGTCCTGCCTTGTTAACTTTCTTTTTCTGTTTCTTAGGCTTTATCTCATTTGACTTAGGAATCTCAGATTCATCCTTAGTCATTTGAGTTGGGCCTTTGAAACCATTCACTGTAACAGAATTATCATGCATATTATGACTAACAGGAAATGGCATGCTATGTGTAAACATGTTATTCCAATAAGGCAAGCTAAATGGCATTTGTGGCATACTATATGCAGCATAATAAGGATTAGGTGCAAATGGCATATTAGCAAACTGTGCATTCATGTTCTGTGTAGACATAGCATTAATAGGCATGGGAGGCATGGCATTCATGTTAGGAAATTGAGGTTGCAAAGACATGGAAGTAGGCATGGCAGATTTGCAATTACAGACAAATGATTTACACTACCACACTTGACACAGATTTTTCTAGGAGCATATTTATCAGGTGTGTAGTTATTATGTTTGTTAATCCCTACTCTACCATTCCTATTGTTTTTCTTTTTAGTTTTTGTTTTTCTTCTCAATCTTTTCAAGTCTGTCACTTAACTGTTTGACAGTCATGTGACCAACATTAGCCTTTTTCCCTTTCTTAACCTGACTCGATTCTCCTGAAACAAAGTTCTTGGAAACAGACCTATACTTCTCATTCAGCTTAACAAGTTTGGCTTTACTGATAGGCTTGCTTACAGCCGACGGATGAGGATTCTCATCATTCGACGGATAACATTTTTTGTTATCCGACGGATGATCCTCATCATCCGTCGAGTCTACATCTGTAAGCACTCCATCTACCAAATTTAGTTCTAGTTTCTCTTTGTTCTTTTTCCAGGATGCATTACAGAAAGACTCAATTCCTTGAACTTTGGTGATTTGAGCATGGACATCCCTGGATGTTTTCCATGGTTTAATCACCTCTTGTTCACGCTCGAGCTGCTTCTTTAAAATTTCCTCTTCCTTCATGGACTCAGTTAATTCTTCCTTAGCAATTTTACACTCAATTCTTAATTTTTCAAAATCAATGAACTGAGACTCAAGCACATTATTTCTCTCACTCAAAAACACATTGTTTTATTTGATTTTAGCATTTTCTTTAGTAAGAGACTTAAGTGTAACACGCAAATGATACAGCTCTGTAGACATGTCATTTATGGCATCATTACACTCAGCTTTAGATAAATGTGCAAGGTTTGTAGTAATTACCTGATTACTTGAAGAAATTGTTTCTGTCTCATCAGACTTGGTCATTAGGGCTAGATTGATATAGCTGACATCTTCATCTTCATCCAGACCATCTGCTGCCCAGTCATTTTCTTGTGTTATGAAAGCCCTTTCCTTTTATTTGAGCAGCTCAAAGTATTTTTTCTTATAATCCACTGGCTCAAACTTTTTCTTATTGGAATCTGACTTCCTACACTCACTAGCAAAATGCCCTGCCAAGCCACATTTGAACTTTGATTTAACCACCATGTTTCTATTTGGCTTGGCTTCTCCAAAGTTCTTTTTGAACTTGAGCTTGGAAAATCTCCTGGAAAGAAATGCTAGGTGTTCATCAATGTCTTCCATGTCATCTTGGCTCAAAGAATCTTCACTTTCTACTGCAAGCCCCTTGCCCTTGTTCTCACAGACCCTTGAAGTTGATTCAACAGCTTCCATCTTCACTTCCTTTTCCTTTTCCAACTCAACAACTAGTGCAATGGATCCTCCTTTCTTCTTTTCTCTCTCCATCCTTTCATCCTGCTCTATTTCAAGCTCATAGGTTTTCAGGATGCCATACAGTTTCTCCAAAGTAAACTCCTTATAATCTTGTGAGTTTCGTAATGAGACTGTCATAGGTTTCCATTCCTTTGGAAGAGATCTAAGGAATTTCAGATTGGAGTCTTTTATCTGATAGACCCTTCCATGCAACTTTAGAGCATTTAGTAGTTTTTAAAACCTACTAAAAATGTCAGTGAGAGTCTCACTTTCTTCATTGTAAAAATGCTCATATTGCTGAATCAAGAGCTACATCTTGTTTTCTCTAACTTGCTCAGTGCCATCACAGATTATCTGTATTGTATCCCAAACACCCTTGGCAGTTTTGCAGTTGATAATGTTTTCAAACATATCTCCATCAACTCCATTGAACAGGATGTTCATGGCCTTTTTATCCTTCCTAACTTGTTCAATGTCAGGATCAGACCATTCACGCCTTGGCTTGGGGACTGATGGCTCGTTTCTTGTTACTGCTCTCATTGGAACATGAGGGCCTCTTTCTATACAGTCGACATATGCCTCATCTTGAGAAAGCAAATGAAGATGCATCTTTACCTTCCAATGATGGTAATTATCTTTATCCAGAAAAGGGATCTTGAATCCAACATCATTCTTGTTCATCTTGCTGTATTGTTTTGATCTTTAAACTCTTTGTAAGTTAAGAGCTTGCTCTGATACCAATTGTTAGTCCCTTAACAATATGACAAGAATTACAGAAGGGGGGTTGAATGGAATTCTTGAAACTTTTTCTTGAAATAAAATGTTCTAACTCAAATATAAATATAAGTGTATTGATTAGCACAATGCGGAATAAAAACTTAACTGAATCAAAATACAAGTAATTAAAAACAAAAGTCTTTAAAAGCTTTCTGTGGATTTGAATGATTCCACCAGAGATATATATTATATATCGAGAGAACTCTGTGTGTAGAAATGCTCACAGCTGCTTACAATAATTGAACTTCTAAGACTACATAGAAATGCTAAGAATCCTACTTATAGATGTTTCTCTGCTTTCTTGCTTAGATCGATAGTGTCTTAGTTGTTACTTCTTGGTTTATATATCACTAAGATTACAAAGTAATAAGACAAGGTAATAAAACAAAAACTATCTAATCTATTACAATGCTACTTCATTACTCTATTCCAGCATCTTTGAATATCTTCATAATAGCATGGAAATGGCAATGCTTCTTTGTTCTCGAAAACCCAGTTGAATAGGCTACCACATTCCATTTGCATCCACTCGACGCATGTGACTGTGTTGTCACTATCAACAGATATTTGAATTCTTTATCCGTCAGGTTCATGATCATCTGCCGAGTTATTGATCATCCGTCGACTTATTGATCATCCGTCGGATTGTCTATTTGATCATCCATCGACTTCATTGTGGGTTATCCGTCGGGTAGCAAACTGGCACTTGACTTTATTTCATTTATACAGAATTATAAGACATCATCTATGTACAATTAATCAACATATTCTGCATATCTAATTAAATTCAACATGACTTGAATACTACTTATAGAATCTATACAATGGTGAATGCAGAAATGTGCTGCAGACTTATTATTACATAAGCTACTCACTCGATGGATAATAAGTCATCATCCGTCGGGACTATAATGAGTCATCCGTCGGGACTATAAATCTTATCCGTCGAGTGCTACATTATTTCACTAAGTAAAATCTACTAAGGTGTTTTGTTCATGAAATCATCAAGTACACAACATATACACAACAAGGGTTTTGGACCTTCTTTGTTCCATCAGGCCTGATCTGGTCCATCAGGCCTGATCTGGTCCATCAGGCCTGATCAACGTGTTAACCTTTTTGATCTGAATGTCATACATCTTCTTATTATGCCTTGTAGCCCAAATCATGTGTAATCAATACAATTTTAATACGTAATCAGGATTTATTAATTCCCTATCATTTGCCCCCCAACTTTTGGGAAACAGTGACTAGGTTTCGCAGAAGTTAAGTTCATTCGTTCCCTTGCAGGGTATCGTTTTGCGTTAAGTGTGGAGTGACCTACACGTTTACAATGATTTTCTTTAATCCCTATTATTTAGGAATTATCTTAATTTCCAGGAATTTTCCCTAAATTCTGGGATTTTTCCTTAATTTTCTGGATTTTTTTCATTAATTCTGGGATTTTCCTTGATTTTCTGGATTTTTCCCTTAATTCTAGGATTTTCCTTAAAATTTCTGGATTTTCCCCTTAATTTTGGGATGTTTCCTTAATTTTCTGGATTTTTCCCTTAATTCTGGGATTTTTCCTTGAAATTTCTGGATTTTTCCCTTAATTCTGGGATTTTCCTTAATTTTCTGGATTTATTCCTCATTTTCTGAAAATATTTATTTTTCAGAAAATATTTTAAGGAATTACCATCTTTTTCTTTTCTTTCTTATCTTTTCCTTTCTTTTCTTTTTCTTTCTTTTCTTTTTCTTTCTTTTCTTTTTTTCCCCTTTTTGACCAGGAATTTTCGGTCAGGATTCATTTTTTGACCGAATTAACTCTCTTTGGTAGCCCTGATTGAAGCCACTTCGACCTCAAGCAATTCGACCAGAATTTCTATATGATTTCTGGTCGAATTGGTTCAGGTTCTGATCGTTTTATCCCACTTTTTCAGCCCTGGTCGTAGTCATTTTCGACCTCAGTTGTTCGACAAAAAATCCAATTAAAATCCTGATCGAATTGGATCAGGATTTTTGTTACTATATAATCTCCTTTTTGAGCCCATTTACTTCCTGGGCTTTTTGGGCCAACTCTTTACTGGGCTTCTTTTAATGAGCCCCCCTTTTTTTATTGGACCATTATTCATGATCTGGGCCCTTAGCCTTTAATCTGGGGTTTTTTCTGAACTAAATGGGCATTTAGCCTTCAATTCAAATATTTGGGCCCTTCTATGGGCTTGATATATTTTCTAGGCCCAAAAGGTTTGGATTTATGTATTTTCTGTCATGGGCCCTTATATTGGGCTTTTCATATCCTTAGGCCCACTAAAATTTTGGTTGGGCCTTCATTCTTATGCCCAATTTCCAGAATTTTCTGGAATTTCTGAGGTTTTTCCTTATGTTTTTAGATTTTTCTGGATACTTCCAGAATGTTATCAAACATATATTTTAAATCAAAAATCTTCTAAAACTTTGTAGATCATTCCAGAACTTTCTTGATATTGGGCCCAAATGGGCTTTTCCGGGCCCAATATGCCTTTCATGTGCCTATATAAGAGGGAGGTGGAAGTGTGACTCTCCACACTTCTCATTTACACCTCCCAAACACTTTCTACTCTCCAACACTTTCCTTCTCTTCACTCTCCTCTCTCCAGCCTTCAAAACTCCTCCCTCTCTGGGGATTTTCCGGCCTTCTTCCAAGCTTCCAAGCCTTCCTCATTCTCCATTAATGGCAGACAAAGGTGCTGAAAGAGCAACCAAGATTGCCTCGGCTTCAAAACGAGGTAAGGATGTTGAGATCCGCTCTTCTTACATGTCTTTGATAGATATGATTAATACTAGGGGGACGAATATCCCTCCACCGCGCATCTCGACTCTTTTAATCATTGCAACACATGGCACAATATAAATTACGATAAGTTAAATGCACGTTATAATGTTCGTCCTCCCCTTAGGCTAGTTCCAGTTTCTGGTGGCAACCGTACTTGGCACTGGAAACCCGATACTCTTTTCATTTACACAGATGCCCTAGATGCCGGGCTTAGGTTTCCTTTTCATCCCTTCATTCCTCACCTTCTAGCTGATTTGCAAATAACCCCTGTCAGCTTCCTCCAAATGCCTGGAGGAATATTTTATGTTTCATGATTTATTGTCTTAGGGGAGGTTTTCCCTTATCTATAGCTATTTTTAGGAAGGTTTTTCAATGTTACAACAGTTCTTCGGGTAATTGTGGTTGGGTCTACGTTAAACAAAAGCCCAAGTGTAAGCATATTTTTAACAGCGCCTCCATTCCCGACAATAACCAAAATTGGAGAAATAGTTTTGTCGGGTTAAGGTGGGAGAATGGTGACTGGAGCACCCACTTCAGATCTTCCTTCCGGAAGGTTAGTGATGGTAGCCTCAAATCTATTCACCTAACCCCCGAGGAAACTATCATTTATGATGAGCTTAATCGGGATGATGGTGCCACTATCAGCTGGACTCTTTTAGAGGAGTTCTCCCTCATCCATGTGGGGCTATCCTCTGTTTCTCGACAGGGTATTTTTCTTCCCTTCTCATTTTTACTTTTTTTCATGCATTATTGACACTATTTATTTTATTTTTTCTCTTGTTTTGCAGCTGCTAAGGAAATCATCGAGGATAATGTGCCTCTTGTTGAGGAGACTGCCAGGATGAAGAAGGCTCGCCTTGCGGGTCTGGATACTCGAGGAAAGGCTACGGAGCCTAGCTTCATACGGAAGCACAAGGAGCCCATGGTGAAGGTTCCAGCTGAGGGAGCTGAGGCCCACAGTGCCCCTATCACTACTGCTGCTCCTGCCTCTGTTGCTACGGGTGCCTTTCAGCCACTTTGGGGATTCCGCCGAGGGGATATCGTGGTTGGGTCCACAAAGCACGCTTGGGATTGGTCCTACCACGGCGTAACCCCCAAAGACTTTACTGACGGGGTTGCCACCCCTGACTTGGAGAGGATAAAGCTCATGGGAGCTCAGTCCCTGGCCTTGGTATGACCCTTCCTTGAAATTTTTCTTTATTTTTACTTGTAGCATTTTCTTGCCTTATTATATCCTCTTTTATTATTTCGTTTCAGTCTAACGCCTACTTTTAAGGCGCTATGAGGCAAGCTGAATCATGGAAGAGGGCTTCTAACAAAGCTGATAATGCCCTCAAGAGGCAGCAGAAAAAGTACGCCAGTTTGGAGCGGAAGCGTAAGGAGGAGAAGCTCGGAGAGTCTAACGTTGAGTTGGTGGTGCTATAGGACGCGAAAGATAAGGTGATTGACAACTATTTGGACTTGGAGGAGTTTACCCAATCCATGAGGGTGAGGGACGACTCAGTCTTCCCTGGGTTTTTTAGGACTGGCTGGGACACGGCCCTTGGGACCATGAACGAGGCCTGTCCTGATATTAACCCGGCGGACTATGTCTGCCCTGATGATAAGGCTTTGCTACAGAGGTTTCGTACCCGAGTAGTTGTCTCGGATCGTATCCCTCAGGACCCGCTTCTTCCTCCTCCCGAGTCATCTTCAAGGCCTGCTGCGGATGATAGTTCCTCCTTCTCCGGGATGACTGAGACTTCCAGCGAGAGCGGAGGAGATGATGATATGGATGCCGAGGGTACCTCTGCTCCTTAGAGCTTTTCCTGATAAAGTCTAATTCAGAATCATCAAGTTCTGATGATGATGATTCAGAAACTGAAAGTCTACCTGAAGTAAATGCTGATGAGGAGATGATGAAACTGTGTGCTCTTATGGTGAAGGGTATCACAAAGATAGCCTACAGGAAATTCAGAAGAGAAAAGAAGTTTTCCAGGAAAGGTAGAAGTTCTGATAAGAAGGGCTTCAAAAAATCTGAAGGCAAATGAGGAAAGTCTGACAGAGGGGATTACTCAAATGTCAAATGCTACAACTGTGGTGAGAAAGGCCACATATCTCCTGACTGCAAGAAAGGAAATAGTGATAAAGGCAAGGCTCTTGGCACAAAGAAGAAAAGCTGGACAGACACCTCAGATTCTGAAGATGAGGAGAACTATGCCTTGATGGCAAATGCTGATAGTAGTTCTGAGATGCTGCTGAGTTAAAGGTACCTAAAACAACTTATGCCTTTCATACTGATGATATTACTGAGTTGAGATTATATCTTAAAACCATGTTTATTAGCTATAGAGATCAAACTTTAATATGTGAAAGATTAACTTCTGAAAATCTTGCTTTTAAAAAGAGGAATGATTATTTAGAAAAAGAGTTAGTTATATTCTATCAAACTCAGAAGGATAGAGATGATGCTTTCTATGTTAGAGATGAAGTGCTAAAAATGAATAAATCTCTAAAAACTGAGTTAGAAAAGGAGAGAGAAATTATCAGGACTTGGACTAACTCTGGCAGAGCAACTCAGGATATACTAAGTAGTGGAAACTGGAAAGAGGGCTTAGGTTATGGAGATGAGAAAAGTAAAAAAGGAACTGAACAAGTTAAGCCAATTATTGTTAAACAGACTACTAAGCCAAAGGTAAATCCTGTTAAATTTGTAGCTAAGACTGTTAAGTCTAATTCTGAAAAGATGAAAGATATTGAGACAAAAGTGATAGCAAAGTTAACTTCTGACAAATTAGAACAGGATAAACCAACTGAAGTTAACATAGGCTTAATGACAATGAAACAACTTAAACATAAGCTGAAAGAGATTACCAGTGTAAATAAGGTAAAAGTAGCTAGGAAAAATAGGAATGGAAAGGAAGGTGTGAATAAAAGTAACAATTATATGCCTGTTCCTAATGCTCCTAGAAAAAATGATATAATTGTGGAAACTCTAACCATCTGGCTTCTTTTTGCAGGAAGAATAAGAATATAAACTCCTTACCTTCTAAGTCAAGAGTGAAGAGTCAGTCTGTTAGATTTAAGCCACAAAATCCTTGTTTTCATTTTGGTAGTATATGGCATTCCATTTATACTTGTAAGGAATATCATAGTTTGTACAATGATTATTATCAGATAAAACCTTCTTTGAAGAAAGTTGCTTTAATTCCTTCTAGTATAAAGTATGATACAAAGTCTGATACTGTTAATACTAATAAGAAAATTGTTAGCATAAACTATGATGTTAAATCCGCTGCAAATGTTAACAAACTTAAAAAGGCCAAAGGATCCAAGCAAGTCTTGTTACTTAAAACTAACCATTAGTGGTCCTTGTGATTGCAGGGCAACATGAAGAACATCCTAGTTCTGGACAGTGGATGTTCAGGACATATGACTGGAAATAAAGCCCTGCTATCAGATTTTGTGGAGAAAGCTGGCCCATAAGTTTCTTATGGAGATGGCAACATTGGAAAAACTCTGGGATATGGCAAGATCAATCTTGGGAATGTCATTATTGAAAAGTAGCTCTTGTCTTAGGACTTAAACATAATCTGTTGAGTATAAGTCAAATCTGTGACAGAGGTTATCATGTGGATTTCTTTGAAGAACACTGTGAAGTTATAAGTAATTCAACAGGAAATGTGGTTCTGAAAGGATACAGGCATGGTAACATTTATGAAGCTAGACTTTCAACAAATACTGATGGTTCTGCAATCTGTCTGTTAAGTAGAGCATCAATTGAAGAAAGCTGGAACTGGCACAAGAAACTCTTTCATTTAAATTTCAACAATATAAATGAGCTTGTAAAGAAAGATCTTGTGAGAGGACTGCCAAAAACAGTATTTGCTCCTAATGGCCTTTGTGATTCATGTCAGAAGGCAAAACAAAGAAAATCTTCTTTCAAGAGCAAAACTGAGTCATCAATTCTTGAGCCTTATCACCTACTGCATATTGATCTATTTGGTCCAGTCAATGTCATGTCTATTGCAAAGAAGAAATATGCTATGGTTATAGTGGATGAGTTCACAAGGTACACTTGGGTGTACTTCTTGCACAAGAAGACTGAAACTGCATCTACCCTAACTGATCATGTCAGACAGCTGGATAAATTGATCAAAGATTCTGTTAAAATCATAAGGAGTGAAAATTGTTATGGATATGTTGTGAACTTGATGATTTCATTGACAAAATACTGTGGTAGATTTTACATAGTGAAAAATGTAGCACTCGACAAATAAGGATTATAGTCCCGACGGATGACTCAATATAGTCCTGACGGATGATGATTTATTATCCATCGAGTGAGTAGCTTGTGTAATAATAAGTCTGTAGCACATTTCTGCATACACATTGTTTAGATTCTTAGTAGTACTCAAGTTATGTTGACTTTAACTAGATATGCATAATAGGTTGATTAATTGTACATAGATGATGTCTTGTAATTCTGCATAAATGAAATGAAGTCAAGTGCCAGATAGCTACCCGACGGATAAACAACAATGCCACTCGACGGATGATCAACAAGGCAACCCGACGGATGATCATGAACCCGACGGATGATCATGAACCCGACGGATAAAGAATTCAAACATCTGTTGACAGTGACAATATAGTCACATGCTTCGAGTGTATGCAAATGGAATGTGTAAGCCTATTCAACTGGGTTTTTAGAGAACAAAGAAGCATTGCCATTTCCATGCTATTCTGAAGATATTCAAAGATGCTGGAATAGAGTAATGAAGTAGCACAGTATTAGACCTGATAGTTTTTGTTTTATTATCTTGTCTTATTACTTTGTAATCTTGGTGTTATATAAACCAAGAAGTAGCAAATAGAACTATAAGCAACTGAGCAAGATTATTATTCTTAGAGAAACATTTGTAAGCTGTATTCTTAGCATTTCTCTGTAAACTTAGTTGTTCAAATTTGTAAGCAGCTGTGAGCTAATTGCTACACAGAGTTCTCTTAATATAATATATATCTCTAGTGGATACTGTAACGACTCGTATGCTTTTATATTTGATTAAAGTGCTACTATGGAATTATTAAATAAATAATATATGTGTATAGCTTCTATCAGCTATGTGTTGTTTTACTTTTATCTATGTGTGTGAATTATGGTGTCCAGGGTGGTTCGTGTAATTAATTATGGACTTGTATTGAATTGTTTCCACTTTTAAAAGTGAATTTAATACAAGTTTATTTGTGTAAATTTGTGGATTATCTTTAAAATTGTTTTTATGACTTTATAATCTCAATATTTATTTTTGGGATTTTATAAAATTCAGAAATCAATATTTCATCAATTATTTAACCTTGTATGATTTTCTGATTGCATTTATTTGTAAAATCTGTATTTAATTCCAGAATTCTTTAAAAATTATGAAACTCATATTTATTGAAGTTTGAAATATTCCGAGAATTTTAAATTTATTTTGGGAATTTTCGGGATTAATTTCACCCGCGCGTTGATTCATTTAATCGATAAAAGCGGGTATAAGTGGTATATCAGAAATTATTTTAAAATTACGAAATTTATGTTTTTATAAACTTCGAGATATTTATAATATTTTAAGACTATTTTCGTGATTTTCTGAAATTGTTTTAAGTACAGCTCGGTTCGTTAATTGTAAAATGCGGGTACGAGTTACGTTTCAAATATACTTTGAAAATTTTGAAAAATTTATTTTTAATAACTTTGGATTATTTGTGATATTTTAAAGCTATTTTGGTAATTTTCGGAGTTGGTTTTATCCGCAAGTCGATCGTTAATTGTTAATTGCGGTCTAGGCACAAGCTTATTTTCAGTCGGGACACGTATCTATTCATTTGATATGTGTCAAATTTTTACAGCCGATGGTACACATGCAGTTCACATATTGGTTAATAAAAAAATAATATAAGATTTTTTCTTTTCCCCAATCTTCCTTCTCCCTCTCGACACTCTCTCGAACAATCTCCCATCTCTCTCCGCTCATCTCTCTTGGAATCTCCCCCCCGTTCTTCTCTCTGCTCCATTTTCCTCCTCCACTTTCTCTGTTCTGCCGTCGTTATCCAACTCCGGTGAGTGCCCGACGCCGCCTCTGTGTTCCACCCCTTTTTGTTGCTCCGATTTATGTTTGGCTGGAATACACAGGCATATACACGTGTGTATGCTTGTGTGTATCAGTTGAATGTTTGCGATATTGGTTCTGTTGTTTCTTCATGATGGTGTGGTGTTGCTGTTCCGGGTTGTTTTTCTTTCTCTGTTCCGCGCGTTGTGCGCGTGTCTGTTTTGTGATGATTCTGTGCTTGGCTGTGCTACTGTGTTGTCCTGATCGATTAAAATTTTTATTAGTTTGTTTAGCAGAAATTGATCGAGTAACATTCGTGAAATAATAAATGATTTGGAGCGGGAAATAATAATAATAATCGGTGAAATTATTGCGTTGGAAACCCGGGATTTAATCGGGTACCCGTAAAAATTTCGTCGTCGTCGGCGATGAGCCTCGGCGAGCCGACGGTGGACTGTGATGATTAATTCTGAGTCCTATATTTATAAAATAATATTTAATATTAATTCATACAATTATTCCCGAAATATAAATAATAGGATAATACTAATTAATTGGGTTGAATTGCGGTTGTTATTGATTAGTTTAGATTGTAAATGGTGGTTGCATTAATAATCTGATTGATTGGTTGTGACGTCGAGTTGTTCGACGGGTAGGCCGATAAACAGAGGAGGTGCTGCCTGAATTTTTGGAAATTAAATTCGGAAATTCGGGACATACCCAGTAATTATCGGAACGTCGAGCGAGTATAAATAAGTATATACATATATTTTGTGCGGAACTTGATTGTATGCTGTGGTGAATATTTTTTTCCAAAACCGAATAACCCTAATTTTGTAGAAGGACGAGTATGCATATTTTCTAAAAACGAACACCAAACCGATTTCTCGAGAACGTGAACCCTGACTGTTATGTGTGTTATTGTATTATAATAGTACATATAAGTACGAGCCAGGATTGTTATCGTTTGGGTAGGATTGGTATTGAGGATATGTCAAGCATACCTAGATGTCTAACGTAGGGTATTTCGGCTCTATAGGTTCTAGTCGAATGACTCAAGAATTGATGTCAAACTAAAGTTAACATAGTGGAAAGTCGACGAGCTCAGTAGGGTTTCAACCGAAGAACCTGAGTATTGAAGTCGAATCCAAGTTGATCTAGTGGTTAGACGATAAAGCCTAAGTGTCCGAGTCAGATCAGAATTGATCAGTAATAGTCGTAAAGCTCTGCAAGGCAAGTACCCCTGACCATTCTTTTATGGTTCAGTATATGTGAATAGCTAATGTTTTAATCTTATAATGGAACATAAACGCTTTAAGTTACGTATCCCCTATATTTGAAAATGGTTTCTAAAATTATGTTTTGGGGAAAAGTAACTTCTGAAAACACCTATCTCTAAACGTGATTTAAATGAAAAGAGTTTTTAAATAGTGTGCTGTGACAGAATGGTTTTAAAAAGAGATAGCTGACAGTGATTTTGGAAACTGGATAAATGGACTGTTTTAATCCACCTATGTCGTGGAATTTTGGAAAGAGGCAAAAAAGGAATTCAGCTGATCTATTGGAGTTGCGTAAGAGGCCCGTTATTCGGTAACAGCCGAGCACGTGGTTGCGTAAGTGGCTAATTGGGTTGGGCATTCTGTTAAACCGATTAGTCCAGTGTGGGGGAAAGAATTAGCTAGTCTTTTCTCAAGTTCCGGAATACATTCTTATTCTGGATGGCCGCTAGTCGCTATCCGGTGAGGGTAGACTGATCAGCTATCTTCACATGTTAAAAGTCCAATAGATTTGATTGATTCAATTTTGAAATTGATTAACAACTCAACTTATTGAGACATATGATGTGAAAATGAAATAACATGCTAAGCTTTGATTTTGGTAATTATACACAGCACACGACTGATGTTATTGTTTTACAGAGCATGCTGGTTTTAAATATCCAGTTATGAATTTTGTTCCTATCACGTTTAATCATACACTATTTTATTGTTATTCATATAGTGGTACTGCTGAGCAAGCAATTACTCACCCTTGCAGAATGTTTTTTTTTATATATATATATATATATTACAGATGCTTAGGAGATTCTTTCGCGGTAGTCAGGGCAGAGTTCCAGTTCCTTTTGGTGTCAGGCTCCTCTGAGGTAGTTGTGCTGGACCAAAGATGGTCTGTTGAGTTGCTGTATTAGGTTAATTGTGTCAGGATAGTTTGTTAATAAGTTGGTTTTGTAATAGTTGTAACCTAAATCATACTTAAACCTGGAAAAGATCTTGGTAAAGGGGTCGTAGTTATATTTTATCACTGAATTGTTTATCTTATGGTTGTTGTTGGTGACGTCAACTCCTGACCCCGGGGTTGAGGCCGTCACAGTTGGTATCAGAGCTAGGGGTTTGAGTCCATGATTTAGGTTATGGGTAGAGTCAAAAGAGTGAAGAAAGGTTCGTAGATAGATGTGAGTCTACAACTCAATCAGAGGAGTGAGTCTAGGAGTTCAGTCAAGGGTTTCGGAGGTGTAACCCTGACGTTTATTGAGGATTGACTGGAACTGCCCTAACCTAGAGTAAGATTCCTTCGCATATGTATTATTAGTAATGTTTGATAGAGATTTCTAGGTTGTCTTTCGAGAAATTTAAGTCTAATTGCGAGAGTTCATCTTTTGAGTGGATCTTGGTGTGTCAGCTATAGAGACACCCATATTATCCCTAAATATAGCATCTTCGACGTCAAGGAATGTTGAAGAATCAAGTATGCGACCTCAGTGAATTCTGATGGAATGCTAATAGTAAGTGGCTATTATGACAGCCAAGTCTCGTAATGAATGGAGATTAGTATAGTGGTTTATATCTTGAACCCTATACTTCTTTCTTGAGGCATAATTTTGTTTCTGGAATAATTGTTTATTATTCCATAAGTTGCTTATTCATCCTGTGAGCAAGTTAGGAGCGCGAAGTAAGCAACTTAAAGTTTTGTTGACCTTTTTACCAATCAGATTTTTTCTTCTCTATTTGTGAATTTTCTATTCAAACGTTTTTTCTTGTTTCGTTGATTCTATCGATTGATTAGGGCAAACAATGCATATGAATTGACCATTTGTCCATGTGACAAAAGGGTCTGGTGGGACGCCACCAAGTTATGTATTGTGAACTGTGCGGTACTAAGACTGACCATCTTATATACTTGTATGGTTGCTCTCAGTCATACCTATATCTTCTTCACAGTTTCTTCTTATTTGATTCCCTTGAGTTGAAAATTTTCTTTAATATTCTATATAATGAATTTCTGCGATTGGATGGTCTTCGTTATTGAAAGCAAGTCAGAGTAACTGTCAGGAAGAAGGAAAACTTATTATCAGGGTGTTATTTAAGAGTAATGGTAACCATGAGAGTTCAGGATCTAAGGATGGAGTTATAGCCTCGGGAAAGGTAACTCAGTGATGGTTGAATCACTTGAGGGTGATAAGAAATCATCCTTAGAGGAATGGTTGGCTGAAATTTGGACCATGATGCCTAGAGTAGTCTAGCATTCCTTAAGCATGACTTGAATTACTAGTGGGCTCTGTGTAATTGGTGGTTGTTATAGCCGACCAAGTTTCATTGTATACCAGATTGGTGTTAATGTGGTAATAGAATAGTGACGGGAAGTGGTCAGTTGTTGTTGTATTAAGGATCTATGCTATATTGTTCAGTATTCTAGTTTTCCTGAACTGTTATTGATTCTGCTACTGTCATTGTTGTTTTGATTGCTAGTGCTGTTAATCTATATTTCTTTTATAAATGGACCCCGATATTAAAGACCTGAAACTGTGATTGGGCAGCATTTTCCTGATACAGGTGCACCATTTAAACGGTGATACCTTTTGTCAAATAAGTTTGTTATGTTTTGAATAAACTCATTTATATATTTCAGGAAAATGTCACCCAAGAAAGCTACCCAGTCTAAAGAAAGTAGTAGTGTTGTGCAGGATCCAACTATAAATGAAATTCTAGATTTGTTGCGCTAGCAGCAGCAACAGCAGTTGCAGTTAATCCAACAGGTTCAACAGCAGCAACTACTGTTGCAGCAACAATAGCAAGGAGGGAATCAAAGTGCTAGTTTCAAATCTTTTCAAAATGTTAACCCTCCTGAATTTAAAGGTGAACCTAATCCAGTAGCTGCTGGAGCATGGTTAAAAGAGATGGAGAAAGCTTTCAATCTTGTTCAAGTAAGTGAGAATCTTAGGACTGATCAAGCTATTTCTTAAAAAATGAAGCGAATTATTGGTGGGAGTCAACCAGGGCGTTAGAAGGAGAATGCCCTATTCCATGGGCTAGGTTTACTGAGTTATTTTTGGAAAAGTATTTTCTTGACTGTGTGAGGAATCAAATGGAGATTGAGTTTCTAGAACTGAAGCAATGTGACAGAAGTGTAGCTGAGTATGAGGCTAAGTTCACAGAGTTGGCTAGGTTTGTACTAGACTATGTGCACTCTGAAGCTCAGAGGGCAAGAAGATTTCAACAAGGATTGAAGCCTGAAATTCATAGTGGAGTGGTGCCATTGCAACTCAAGATGTATCCTTCCGTAGTTCAGGCCGCCTTACTAATTGAATTTGATCAGAAGCTAGCCACTAGAGAAAGAGAAGATAAGAAGCGAAAGATAGATGATATGGAAGAAGTATCAGGTCAAGAAGGATTTAGCCAGAAGTCTCAAAAAGACGGTGGAAAGAGTAAAAGTGAAGAATTCAAAAAGAAAAGTATTTCTTTAAACAGGATTAGTAACGCTTCAGCCAACTCTAATCAATCGAAGTCGGTTAAGTCGCCTATATCGGAATGTAAGCAATGCGGTAAAAGGCATGGTGGAAAGTGTAAGGTAAATATTGAATGTTTTAGGTGTAGTCAAAAGGGACATTATGCGTCAGAATGTAAGGTGGAAAATCCAGGAGTCACCTGTTACAACTGTGGCAAGGTGGGGCATGTTGCCAAGAATTGTAGAAGTACTTCCCGAGATAGCATGAAAGGTAGTGCATCAAAAGGGTTGGCGTCTAGTGCACCCAAGACCAAGACTTATACTAAGATTAAAGGATTAATTGTTCAAGACCCTGATAAAGAAGCAAGGCAATGATTAACTACCAGAAGAAGCGAATAGTATTACCTATGGAAGCTAACAATAAATTGAGGACCCCAAAGGCATAAGCAAGTATATAAGCGTGACTAGCACATGTATGAAATAATGATAAGGAAGGCCAAGTTGAAAACCTAAAGAAATACCGCAGAGTTGAACAATAGCAATTGTATATTAAACCTTAAAAGTATGAAGTTCTGGTCAGGAGCCCGGTTGTTTGAGTAACTACCAACCAAGCAAGGTCCATTTAGGGACCGATGTCTTGAATAGAAGAGAAGAAATGAATATGATTAAGATTATTGAGGAATTAATAGAAGAATTGGAAAGAGTAAAAGGTGGAGTTCGAATACCTAAAGGTGATAAGAAATGAATATATGAGACTACTTTCTAACCTTGACGGGTGAGAATAAGTAAGAGGTGTTCAAATGTTTGGAACTAAGTTGAAAATGAGTACTACCTATCATCCTTAGATGAAGGGTCAAAGTGAGAAGGTGATTCAGACAATATAAGATATGTGGAGAGTATATATGATGGATTTAAAAAGGGAACTGCAGTAATCACCTACCATAGATTGAGTTTTCTATGATAATAGTTATCATGTTAGTAAGAGAATGCTACTTTGCGAAGTGTTGTATGGACATAAGCACGGGTCCTCACTCTATTGAGATAAAGTGGGAATAAAGATAGTGTTAAGTCCTGAACTAATTCAGTATATCCAGAGTGTGGTGGTGTTGACTCAGAAAAGAATTAAAACAGCTTGGGATAGACAAAGAGATAAAGCGGATTTGCATCGAAAGAATATGAATATATAGAATGATGATCGTGGTATAGGCAAAAGTTTTACCTTGGAAGAGATTGGTTAAGTTTGAATAGAAGGGACAAGTAGAGTCCTAATTGTATTGAACCATTCGAGGTATAAAGAAATATAAATAAAGTTGTTTATGAGTTGGTATTACGCCGTAGTTGCAGTATATATATAATATGCTATACGTGTCAATGTTAAGGCGATATGTACCTGATTCAAATCAAGTCGTTGATTGGGAGACAAGGGGCTCTCATCCAAATTTGTATTGTGTGGAATGATCGATCCAAATTCTAGATCGTTAAGAGCGAGTCCTTAGGAATGAGTTTATATCCATATTAAGTATGCTTTGAATAAATCCTTGAGTCAAAGAGTCTACCTGGAAGTTAGAGTCGGAATTGCTTGACAAAAATCCTCACTTATTTAGTCAAGTCAGATTCTGAGGACAAAATCTTTTTAAGGGGGGAAGGATGTAACGACTCGTATACTTTTATATTTGATTAAAGTGTGACTATGGAATTATTAAATAAATAATATATGTGTATAGCTTCTTTCATATATGTGTTGTTTTACTTTTATCTATGTGTGTGAATTATGGTGTCCAGGGTGGTTCGTGTAATTAATTATGGACTTGTATTGAATTGTTTCTACTTTTAAAAGTGAATTTAATACAAGTTTATTTGGGTAAATATGTGGATTTTCTTTAAAATTGTTTTTATGACTTTATAATCTCAATATTTATTTTTGGGATTTTATAAAATTCAGAAATCAATATTTCATCAATTATTTAACCCTGTATGATTTTCTAATTGCATTTATTTGTAAAATCTGTATTAAATTACCGAATTCTTCAAAAATTATGAAACTCATATTTATTTAAGTTTGAAATATTCCGAGAATTTTAAAGTTATTTTGGGAATTTTCGGGATCAATTTCACCTGCGCGTTGATTCGTTTAATCGATAAAAGCGGGTATAAGTGGTGTTTCAGAAATTATTTTAAAATTACGAAATTTATGTTTTTATAAACTTCGAGATATTTATAATATTTTAAGACTATTTTCGTGATTTTCTGAAATTGTTTTAAGTACAGCTCGGTTCTTTAATTGTGAAATGCGGGTACGAGTTACGTTTCAAATATACTTTAAAAATTTTGTAAAATTTATTTTTAATAACTTTGGATTATTTATGATATATTAAAGCTATTCTGGTAATTTTTGGAGTTGGTTTTATCCGCAAGTCAGATCGTTACTTATTAATTGCGGTCTAGGCACAAGCTTATTTTTAGTCGGGACACGTATCTATTCATTTGATACGTGTCAAATTTTTACAGTCGATGGTACACGTGCAGTTCACAGATTGGTTAATAAAAAAATAAAATAATATTTTTTCTTTTCCCCAATCTTCCTTCTCCCTCTCGACACTCTCTCGAACAATCTCTCATCTCTCTCGGAATCTCTCCCCCGGTCTTCTCTCTGCTCCATTTTCCTCCTCCACTTTCTCTGTTCTGCCGCCGTTGTCCAACTCCGGTGAGTGCCCCGCCCCGCCTCTGTGTTCCACCCCTTTTTGTTGCTCCGATTTATGTTTGGCTGGAATATACAGGCATATACACGCGTGTATGCTTGTGTGTATCAGTTGAATGTTTGCGATATTAGTTCTGTTGTTTCTTCGTGATGGTATGGTGTTGCTGTTCTGGCTTGTTTTTCTTTCTCTGTTCCGCGCGTTGTGCGCGTGTCTGTTTTGTGATGATTCTGTGCTTGGCTGTGCTACTGTGTTGTCCTGATCGATTAAATTTTTTATTAGTTTGTTCTGCAGGAATTGATCGAGTAACATTCGTGAAATAATAAATAATTCCGAGCGGGAAATAATAATAATCGGTGGAATTATTGCGTTGGAAACCCGGGATTTAATCGGGTACCCGCAAAAATTTCACACCGTCGGCGATGAGCCTCGGTGAGCCGACGGTGGACTGTGATGATTAATTCTGAGTCCTATATTTATAAAATAATATTTAATATTAATTCATACAATTATTCCCGAAATATAAATAATAGGATAATACTAATTAATTGGGTTGAATTGCGGTTGTTATTGATTAGTTTGGATTGTAAATGGTGGTGGTTGCATTAATTGTCTGATTGATTGGTTGGGATGTCGAGTTGTTCGACAGGTAGGCCGATAAACAGAGGAGGTGCTGCCCGAATTTTTGGAAATTAAATTCAGAAATTCGGGACATACCCTGTAATTATCGGAACGTCGAGCGAGTATAAATAAGTATATACATATATTTTGTGAGAAACTTGATTGTGTGCTGTGGTGAATATTTTTTTCCAAAACCCAATAACCCTAATTTTGTAGAAGGACGAGTATGCGTATTTTCTGAAAACGAACACCAAACCGATTTCTCGAGAACGTGAACCCTGACTGTTATGTGTGTTATTATATTATAATAGTACATATAAGTACGAGTCAGGATTGTTATCATTTGGGTAGGATTGGTATTGAGGATATGTCAAGCATACCTAGACGTCTAACGTAGGGTATTTCGGCTCTGTAGGTTCTAGTCGAATGACTCAAGAATTGATGTCAAACTAAAGTTAACCTAGTGGACAGTCGACGAGCTCAGTAGGGTTTCAACCGAAGAACCTGAGGAATGAAGTCGAATCCAAGGTGATCTAGTGGTTAGACGATAAAGCCTGAGCGTCCGAGTCGGATCAGAATTGATTAGTAATAGTCGTAAAGCTCTGCAAGACAAGTAACCCTGACCATTCTTTTATGGTTCAGTATATGTGAATAGCTATTGTTTTAATCTCGTAATGGAACAGAAATGCTTTAAGTTACGTATCCCCTGTATTTGAAAATGTTGTTTAAAATTATGTTTTGGGGAAAAGTAACTTCTGAAAACACCTATCTCTAAACGTGCTTTAAATGAAAAGAGTTTTTAAATAGTGTGGTATGACAGAATGGTTTTAAAAAGAGATAGGTGACAGTGATTTTGGAAACTGGATAAAGGGACTGTTTTAATCCACCTATGTTGTGCAATTTTGGAAAGAGGCAAAAAGGGAATTCAGCTGATCTATTGGAGTTGCGTAAGAGGCCCGTTATTCGGTAACAGCCAAGCATGTGGTTGCGTAAGTGGCTATTGGGCATTCTGTTTAACTGATTAGTGCAGCATGGGGGAAAGACCTAGCTAGTCTTTTCCCAAGTTCCGGAACGCATTCTTATTCTGGATGGCCGCTAGTCGCTGTCCGGTGAGGGTAGACTGATCAACTATCTTCACCTGTTAAACGTCTAATAGATTTGATTGATTCAGTTTTGAAATTGATTAACAACTCAACTTATTGAGACATATGATGTGAAAATGAAATAGCATGCTAAGCTTTGATTCTGGTAATTATACACAGCACACGACTGATGTTATTGTTTTACAGAGCATGCTAGTTTTAAATATCCAGTTATGAATTATGTTCCTATCATTGTTTCATCATACACTATTTTATTGTTATTCATATAGTGGTACTGCTGAGCAAGCAATTGCTCACCCTTGCAGAATGTTTTATATATATATATTACAGATGCTTAGGAGATTCTTCCGCGGTAGTCAGGGCAGAGTTCCAGTTCCTTTTGATGTCAGGCTCCTCTGAGGTAGTTGTGCTGGACCAAAGATGGTCTGTTGAGTTGCTGTATTAGGTTAATTGTGTCAGGATAGTTTGTTAGTAAGTTGGTTTTGTAATAGTTGTATCCTAAATCATACTTAAACCTGGAAAAGATCTTGGTAAAGGGGTCATAGTTATATTTTATCACTGAATTGTTTATCTTATGGTTGTTGTTGGTGACGTCAACTCCTGACCTCCGGGGTTGAGGCTGTCACAGATACATTCAAATCCATCAGAAAGTTTTTAAAGACTTGTGTTTTTAATTACTTGTGTCTTGATTTATTCCAAGATATTATTCCACAGTTTGCAAATCAATTCACACAGTTAAATATTATTAAGATAAAACATTTTATATCCTTGTGAAAAAGTTTCAAGAATTCCATTCAACCCCCCTTCGTTAATTCTTGTTGCATTGTTAGGGACTAACAATTGATATCAGAGCAAGCTCTTCATAAACAAAGAGTTTAAAGATCAAAACAAAATAGCAAGATGAATAAGAAGGATATTGGAGTCAAGATTCCTTTTTTAGATAAAGATAATTACCATCATTGGAAGGTAAAAATGCATCTCCATTTACTTTCTCAAGAATAGGCCTATGTAGATTGCATAGAGAGAGGACCTCATGTACCAATGAGAGCTGCAACAGAAAATGAACCATCAGTCCCCAAGCCAAGGCATGAATGGTCTGATCCTGATATTGAACAAGTCAGGAAAGATAAAAAGGCCAAGAATATCCTATTCAATGGAGTTGATGGTGACATATTTGACAACATCATCAATTGCAAAACTGCCAAGGAAGCTTGGGATACTATACAGATTATCTGTGATGGCACTAAGCAAGTAAGGGGAAATAAGATGCAGCTACTCATTCAGCAATATGAGCATTTTCATAGTGAAGAAAGTGAGTCTCTCACTGACATCTTTAGTAGATTTCAAAAACTACTAAATGCTCTGAAGTTGCATGGAAGGGTCTATCAGATAAAAGACTCCAATCTTAAGTTCCTTAGATCTCTTCCAAAGGAATGGAAACTTATGACAGTCTCATTGAGAAACTCTCAAGATTACAAGGAGTTTACTTTGGAGAGACTGTATGGAATCCTGAAAACTTATGAGCTTGAAATAGAGAAAGATGAGAGGATGGAGAGAGGAAAGAAGAAAGGAGGATCCATTGCACTAGTTGCTGAGTTAGAAAAAGAGAAGGAGATGAAGATGGAAGCTGTTGAATTAACTTCAAAGGTCTGTGAAAACAAGGGAAAGGGGTTGGTAGCAGAAAATAAAGATTATTTGAGCCAAGATGACATGGAAGATATTGATGAACATCTAGCATTTCTTTCCAGAAGATTTGCCAAGCTCAAGTTTAAGAAGAACTTTGGAGCAGCCAAGCCAAATAGAAACATGGTGGATAAATCTAAATTCAAATGTTTCAAATATGGCTTGGCAAGGCACTTTTCCAGTGAGTGTAGAAAGTGAGATTCCAACAAAAAGAAGTTTGAGCCTGTGGATTATAAACAGAAATACTTTGAGTTGCTCAAACAAAAGGAAAGGGCTTTCATTACACAGGAAAATGACTGGGCAGCAGATGGTCTGGATGAGGATGAGGATGTCAGCTATGTCAATCTAGCCCTAATGGCCAAGTCTGATGAAACAGAGACAAGTTCTTCAAGTAATCAGGTAATCACCACTAACCTTGCACATTTATCTAAAGCTGAGTGTAATGATGCTATAAATGACATGTCTACAGAATTATATCAATTGTGTGTTACACTTAAGTCTCTTACTAAAGAAAATACTAAAATCAAAGAAAACAATTTGTTTTTAAGTGAGAGGAATAATGTGCTAGAGTCTCAGTTCATTGAATTTGAAATATTAAGAATTGAGTGTAAAATTGCTAAGGATGAATTAACTGAGTCCTTGAAGAAAGAAGAGATCTTGAAGAAGCAGCTTGAACGAGAACAGGAGGTGATTAAGGCATGGAAAACATTTAGAGATGTTCATGCCCAAATCACCAAAGTTCAAGGTATTGAGTCCTTTTGTGATGCAGCCTAGAAGAAGAATAAGGAGAAGCTGGAATCCAATTTGGTTGAAGGATTGCTAAGAGATGTAGACTCGACGGATGATGAGGGTCATCCGTCGGATAACAAAAAGGGTTATCAGTCGAGTGATATAAATCCTCATCCGTCGACTGTGAGCAAGCCTGTGAGTAAAGCCAAACTTGTCAAGTTAAATGAGAAATATGGATCAGTTTTCAAGAATTTTGTTCTAGGAGAATCCAGTCAAGTGAAGAAGGAGAAAAAGGCTAATGTTGGTCATATGACTGTCAAGCAATTGAGTGACAGACTGGAAAAGATTGAGGTTAAAACATAGGCTAAAAAGAAAAACAATAGAAATGGTAAAGTAGGAATTAACAAGCACAACAACTACACACCTGATAAATATGCTCCTAGAAAAATCTATGTCAAGTGTGGTAGTGCAAATCATTTGTCTGTTAATTGCAAAACTGCCATGCCTACTTCCACATCTGTGCCACCTCATTGTCCCAACATGAATGCCATGCCTTCTATGCCTATGAATGTTATGTCTACACAGAATATGAATGTACAGTTTGCTAATATGCCATTTGCACCTAATCCTTATTATGCTGCATTTAGTATGCCACAAATGCCATTTAGCATGCCTTACTGGAATAACATGTTTACAAACAGCATGCCATTTCCTGTTAATCAAAATATGCATGATAATTCTGTTGTAATGAATGGTTTCAAAGGTTCAACTCAAATGACTAAGGATGAATCTAATATCCCTAAGTCAAATGAGATAAAGCCTAAGAAACAGAAAAAAAAAGCTAACAAGGAAGGACCCAAGGAAACTTGGGTACCAAAATCAACTTGATTTGATTTTGATGTGTGCAGGGAAATAGAAAGGATCTATGGTACTTGGATAATGGTTTTTCAAGACACATGACTGGGGATTCTACCCTGCTCACAGAGTTCAAGGAGAGAGCTGGCCCAAGTATTACTTTTGGAGATGACAGCAAAGGTTCTTGTAAGTCATATGTCATAGCCTATTTGTATATTCGAGGATTCAACTCAACTCAAATAAGAATGTAATAAGTAAATAGTGGATCTACCGTCAGAGAGATCTCGCAAAGTAATATCTGTCAAAGGATTCAGAAACAAGGTTCATCTACAGACTTGAGGAGTTAATTTACTGGAAGAAGTTCAAGAAGTTGATCATGCCTCAGTGATATAAATCAAGATCGTGGATTTAATCAAGTGACAGAGATCTCGTTAGAGTATCATTTATTACAAGGATTTAATCAGAGTATCAAAGTCAAGACATGAAGAAACGTCACGGAAGTTAGTCACTCATGAACCAGACAGTACATCGAGTGTCAGCATTGAAGTGGCGGAATTGATTCATAAGTCTCAGTGATTTTCAGAAGATTGTCAGAAGAATGGATGCTGCTCAGGGTTAGTATTAATTCTCTATTAATTAATTAAGTCATATAATTTAATTAAGAAAATAAATTATATCTGCAAAGATTAATTTATTGATTAATTGAATTAAATTGATTAATTAATTTAGAATTAATATTGAGGATTTACAAGATTTTAATTGGTTTAAAATCTGCTTAAATTCAAAACAAGACAATTCATTTGAACTAGTATGACAATCGGTATGACAATTGATAGTCATACCGAAAGTCATGCCAATACATTTAATTGTCTTATTAAAATTTCTGTTTAGATTAAAATCTGTTATTAATTCAGCAAGACAATTTATTTGAACTAATATGACAATCGGTATGACAATCAATAGTCATACCGAAAGTCTTGCTAGTTCATTTTGATTGTCTTGCTAGTTGTAAATATTGTCATACCGAAAGTCTTGCTGGCCAAAGAGATTGTCATGCCAGTACATTTTTCAGTTCGGTGTTTGATAAAAGCAACAGAAGACTTTTATTGATCAACACTTACAGAATCCAATACACAAGTCAAAAAACAAGAACACAGCAGCCGCAACAAATATTTCATTTTCATCTGCTTTATTCAAGATCAATTTTTAGATTGTAAAGTTAAATCCAATCAACTAGAAATCTTTATCTTGTTCTTGTGTAACAATCTAGCGGATCAAAATCCCTAGAACTTAATCTCAAATTGCGTTTAGCATTTGAATCTTTTTATTACAAAAATAGAAAAAGTTCATGTCGAATTTATTCTAGATTTGTGATAATTAATTTGAGATTAATTCCTTGTAATCGATACAGTTGTTGTAACACCTTTCAAGTTTAATAATATTTTTATTTAACTTGAATTTTGTTTCACATTTTTTATTCCGCATTTAATTCGATTATTCGGTACTGTTTGTATTCAACCCCCCTTCTACAGACACATTGGGACCTAACAATTGGTATCAGAGCCTTCTGATTAACGAACAAATCAAGATCCTAGACTTTTGTGATTTTTCAACTCCTTGAATTTTTATTTATTCAAAAATTCATAATGACTTCACATAAAGTTGGAACCGTTAATATTCCACAATTTGATAAAGAGAATTATATCATGTGGAAGAAGAAGATGCTATTATTTTTACAAGTTGCAAATCCCAAATATTCAAACTTGTTAAAGAAGGGTATAAAAACTCCGATGGTTATTGAACCGGAGGTAATAATAGATGGTGTGATGACTACTAAAGCTAGAACCTATCCAAAAGAGCCCGAAGATTTTACTCCTGCTGAGAAGGAAGAAGCCTCCTTGGATGCCAGCCTTCAATTAATATTAATTGATTCCCTTGATCCCTTGATGAATAGACATGTGATGAACTGTAAAAATTCTAAACACATGTGGGAAACTATTAAGGTAATTAATGAAGGCACAGAGGAAGTTAGGGAGAATAAGTTGGAAATCCTAACCTCTGAATATGAACATTTCAAATCAAATCCAGGAGAAGGAATTACTGAAGTGTTTGAGAGGTACAATGCGTTGATCAACAACCTGAACATCAATGGAAAGTATTATTCAATCAGGGAGGTCAACAAAAAGTTCCTTTTAACACTGCCAGCTCATCTTGAACATAGAATCACTGCCATTAGAGAAGCTAGAGATCTGAGTGAGATTTTTTTGGACAGGCTCTATGGAGTGTTAAAAACCTATGAGTTGGAGCAGATTCAACAGAAGGAAGTCTACGGGAAGGATAGAATGGTCAGCACATCTACTGCACTTGTAGCTGAAGGTCAACAACAACAACAATCTCAACAGTTAGAAAGAATGGTACAGTTTTCCAAGGGTGAGGAAAATGAGTTAGTAGCAGAATATGATCCTCCTACTACAAATCAATCAAGTGATGATTTTTATTCCTTGGAAGAGCTGGAGCAATTGGAAGACGAATCAATGGCCCAAATTGTCAAGAGATTCTCTAATGTCAGATTCAGGAGGAATCCCAAGCTTAAGTACAAGTCCAACTACAACAAATTCCAGAAAGGTGGATCTTCATCCTCTAACACCAGCAGTGGTGGGTACAAAACAGGGATGGTTGATCGAAGCACCATTAGATGCTATAACTGCAATGAGTTGGGACACTTTGCCACAGAATGTAGGAAGCCAAAGCAAGTAAGAAAGAACTCTGAAAGGGCTTATCTGGCAAAGGGAAGAAGCTGGGATGATACTGACAGTGAAGATGAAGAAGAAGGGAATCTTGCTCTTATGGCTATTGATGGAAAAGCTTCATCGTCAAGAATAGAGGTAAAACTTTCCGATGCTGAAATGGTTTATCATCTAAGAGGTAACTTAGATTGTGCACGTCGTGATAATGAACTGTTAAGTTTACAGATCACAAACCTTGAGAAAGAGGTCAATGAATTAAGACTTGTGCACATTAATCAAGACAAATTAAAAGAACAGGTATCTTTTCTAGAGAATAGAGTTGACTGTTATAGAAAACTCGAAACTATTCTCAAAGACAAGATCACCGGTCTTGAGACTAAGGTTAGAGCCTACTTCAATTCTTGTTCGAAGGCTAAAGAGTTCTACAGTAAGCAAGCTGTTAATCAAACATCTGGAATAGGTTATGATTACAATGCTGCTATTGGAGAATTAGGCATAAACTCCCCTCCTCATGTCTGTGCTAAAGGGAGGGAAGTACCACATGTGCTTAAGGGTGTTGATGAACCCCTCTATAAAGCATCAATTGCTGAACCATTTGATGCGACCTCTTCTGTTATTCAAGAAGAAATACGTGCTGAGGATCATGCTAATGAGAAGATTGTTTCCAAGTCAAGTGAGTCGAAAGTTCCAGTCAAAGTTGTGAAAGCAACTGAGACTAACTTAGACACACATGAGTTGGATAACAAAAATGCCATGTCTACCATGCATAAATTGCCTGCTGTTAATCACTCTCATAAAGCATGTGGTGTTTCTAATTGTATGTCTTGTGCTTTTAATATGATGTATGCTTATTTTAATGGTAAGCATGTGTCTAATGATAAGACTACTCCTCGTCAGCATGTGAATAACAAGAAGCATGATAGGTCTAAGACTGCTAGTCCTTCTAAGGCTAGAAAGGAGACATTTGTGCCTAAGCTTAAACAGAAATTTGTTAAGGCTGTTTACAAGGTCAAATGTTCAGTCATTGAGAATGTTGAGATCGTTAAAATTAAAAATGTTGTTTTGCATGACAAAGGACAATTCTACAAGTATGCCGGGCCCAACCAAGTTTGGGTTCCGAAGAAGGTCTAATCCATTTGAAGTGCAGGGCAGTATACAGGTGTAACCGGTAGTGTGGATTCTTGACAGTGGATCATCAAGACATATGACCGGAGATAGAGCCCTGCTATCAAATGAGGATTGAGAAAGCTGGCCCCCTGATTACCTTTGGAGATAACAGCAAAGGTTTATCTGAGGGATATGGTTGTTTGCAAGCTGGGAATGTTATCATTGTAATTTTGTATATTGTGCTAGGTTATTATCAGGAAGCAGTATCTAACATATAGCACCAGTGACGAGACTTGAGAATATTACGACATATCAGGCACCTGCTGCACATTACACTTGGAATTGTACTCTAGTAAGATGTGTACAAGTGTTCTCCTGATTGGTGAGTTAAAAGAAGAAGTCAGTGCACCACAGTTCATGGACTTTGCAGCTGCAGATCTATTGGACTATGCAATCTCTTCTTCACAATCTCACTTCAGGTTGGTATGAACTAGTATACTGCTCAAGCAATCGTCAAGGACATGGTATGGCACTCTAACTGCAGTTACAGTTTTATATGAATAAGTAGAGTCGTCATATTTATAACTATCTTATCACTAGGCACAATCATATTGTTTTATATGTGCAGTGGCATATTGTTTATGCAACATAACAATTAGTATCTAAAGTACTTGACAAGTATCGGTCAATGATATGTTGTTAACATTATGTTGCAGATATTTGTAAGCTTTTGACATGAATGAGAATTACTTAGACTTTACCCTAAGTGATCAATGTTTTATCAAAAACTCATTCATATTGAAAAAAAAAATTAAACTTCTTTCTACATTAGTGATTTCTTATTTCATGTAAAATCTTTTGAAATCACTATTGTAAATCATTTTGTCTCTATTACCATATATTCTGTGTTACAGGTTCAGTCTCCAATGACTTTCTTTTATTGACAGTCATGAGGTTGAAAACCCACAACGTCTATCCCAGACTGTAAAGACAAACACAAAAACAGAACCAACCAACACTCTCTTACAACTAAATGTAGTATGAATGAGCGTGAGGGAGATAGTGCCTTAGTGCACCACATAAGGAAGGTTCTGTAGTCAACCCAGTAGCTCTGTCTCCTACATAGATGAGTAGTATTTAAACCGAGACAACTGCTAGCCCCCATACATCTTCTCAAAAAGATGTAATGGCTGAAAAGGCACAAAAATAGTTACTAGATTCATTCTCTCAACAGGGTACGTCTATTGAATTTTGCCTGTCGGCCAAGGTATCCGATGTAGTGTCACCACTTCAAACATAAACAATTCTTGATGCACAAGGAGAGGTTACACACACAAAGGATGAGTTGACGGAAACAAGAGTTTCGACCATTTTAAGGTCAGATTCGATTGTTTAAGGTTCGTTAATGGACCAATTGCCTTTATAGGTGTTAGGAGAGGATACTGATCCAAAAGCCATATGTCAGTGGTCAGTGTCTACCTCCCCAGGCTTAAATCCCCTGGATGCATCTGCGGATAGTGGATCTGACATAGGCGCAGATCGGCAACTTGTTGACAATGATTCAGATATTACCTGATGAGTCACAAGGAAATGTCTTCACAGACATTAGAAGGGAACCTTGATCTTTATGCTAAATTCTTTGGATCATTGTTTACCTTCCCAGAATTTAAATCTGGAACCCTAAAAGGGAAACTAGCAACTTGTAGATTATGACTCAGATTTATCTGACGAGTTTAACAAGGATGGGGATTTGCGAACTCCCATTGCACCACCTATGACCTCCTTAAGGATGGCTAAGGTGATTTTCCTTGCAGGTACAGCTGGATTATGGAGCTATGAGAGAAGAGTGATACACTTGTGAGAATGAGTGTAAACACGAGTGGAGAGAAGAGTGAAACACATGTGAGGTACACTAAACAGAATCACACACTCACAGTGAGGAAGAAAGAGAAACTACTTGTTATTTCTTTTCCAACCAAGTGAAATATGAGAACTCCTTCAGACGACGGCATACATTCCTTCACTAAGGGGGAGATAAAAGCTTAAGTAATAGTTTGGAGGATTCCTCAACTAAGGGGGAGAAAAAGCAGGGATTAAGAAAAAGATCCTACATGTACACTACACCACACCATTGTTGTTTGTAACTACGGATCCTATTGTACGGGAGAGGTGGTAAACACAAGGTGATTTTCTAAGTAAGGGAAGAAGCTGTTTTAAAAAGGGGAGTACCATTGGTTTTTATCTGCGGATCCTATTGTATGGGAGAGGTGGTAAACGAAGGTGATCTTCTTTAATCAGTTGATTCTCATAGGGGGAGAAGCAAGAGAGATATGGGCTTCTCAACAGGAAATGTGGTTGTACAAATGAAAATGGAACTACTTGAAGATATGTTCAGTCTAGAGGAACATCTACTTGGAATCTGGAAAATGTTAAATCTCATCCAGAACTTTTCTGCTATTTACTTTGCATGTATGTTTATATCTTTTTCTTATTTGTTAGTTGAGTTATCCTCTAGGTATTTGTGTGTTATTGTCTAACAAACAAATAGGGGGAGATTGTAAGTCATATGTCATAGCCTATTTGTATATTCGAGGATTCAACTCAACTCAAATAAGAATGTAATAAGTAAATAGTGGATCTACCGTCAGAGAGATCTCGCAAAGTAATATCTGTCAAAGGATTCAGAAACAAGGTTCATCTACAGACTTGAGGAGTTAATTCACTGGAAGAAGTTCAAGAAGTTGATCATGCCTCAGTGATATAAATCAAGATCGTGGATTTAATCAAGTGACAGAGATCTCGTTAGAGTATCATTTATTACAAGGATTTAATCAGAGTATCAAAGTCAAGACATGAAGAAACGTCACGGAAGTTAGTCACTCATGAACCAGACAGTACATCGAGTGTCAGCATTGAAGTGGCGGAATTGATTCATAAGTCTCAGTGATTTTCAGAAGATTGTCAGAAGAATGGATGCTGCTCAGGGTTAGTATTAATTCTCTATTAATTAATTAAGTCATATAATTTAATTAAGAAAATAAATTATATCTGCAAAGATTAATTTATTGATTAATTGAATTAAATTGATTAATTAATTTAGAATTAATATTGAGGATTTACAAGATTTTAATTGGTTTAAAATCTGCTTAAATTCAAAACAAGACAATTCATTTGAACTAGTATGACAATCGGTATGACAATTGATAGTCATACCGAAAGTCATGCCAATACATTTAATTGTCTTATTAGAATTTCTGTTTAGATTAAAATCTGTTATTAATTCAGCAAGACAATTTATTTGAACTAATATGACAATCGGTATGACAATCAATAGTCATACTGAAAGTCTTGCTAGTTCATTTTGATTGTCTTGCTAGTTGTAAATATTGTCATACCGAAAGTCTTGCTGGCCAAAGAGATTGTCATGCCAGTACATTTTTCAGTTCGGTGTTTGATAAAAGCAGCAGAAGACTTTTATTGATCAACACTTACAGAATCCAATACACAAGTCAAAAAACAAGAACACAGCAGCCGCAACAAATATTTCATTTTCATCTGCTTTATTCAAGATCAATTTCTAGATTGTAAAGTTAAATCCAATCAACTAGAAATCTTTATCTTGTTCTTGTGTAACAATCTAGCGGATCAAAATCCCTAGAACTTAATCTCAAATTACGTTTAGCATTTGAATCTTTTTATTACAAAAATAGAAAAAGTTCATGTCGAATTTATTCTAGATTTGTGATAATTAATTTGAGATTAATTTCTTGTAATCGATACAGTTGTTGTAACACCTTTCAAGTTTAATAATATTTTTATTTAACTTGAATTTTGTTTCACATTTTTTATTCCGCATTTAATTCGATTATTCGGTACTGTTTGTATTCAACCCCCCTTCTACAAACACATTGGGACCTAACAGTTCTACTGTGGGATATGGCTTGATTTCAAAAGACAATGTCATCATTGAAGAGGTTGCCTTAGTGGATAGTCTCAAGCACAATTTGTTGAGTATCATCCAGCTTTGTGATAAAGGCAATTCAGTAACCTTCAACTCAGAAGCTTGTGTTGTGACTAACAAGAGGAGCAATAAAGTGGTTCTCACTGGTGTGAGAAAAGAAAATGTGTACCTAGATGACTTCAACTCATCAAATGCAGAATCTGTTACTTGTCTTCTCAGCAAAGCAAGTCAGGATGAAAGTTGATTATGGCACAAGAAGCTATCCCATCTAAACTTCAAGACCATGAATGAACTAGTAAAGAAAGAACTGGTTAGAGGCATTCCTTAAGTGGAGTTTTCTAAGGATGGATTGTGTAATGCCTGCCAAAAAGGAAAGCAGATCAAAGCATCATTCAGAAAGAAGCTTGATTCAACAATTGAAGAACCTTTGCAACTGCTACACATGGATTTGTTTGGACCAGTCAATGTGTTGTCCATCTCAAGGAAAAGATTTTGCCTAGTAATTGTAGATGATTTCTCAAAGTTCTCTTGGACATATTTCCTAAAGTCTAAAGATGAGGCTAGTGAAATCATCATCAATCACATAAGACAAGTCAATAATCATCATGATTTCAAAGTTAGAAGAATCAGGAGTGACAATGGAACGGAGTTCAAGAATTCTGTCATGAGAGCATTTTCTGAAGAATATGGGATTTTGCATGAGTTTTCAGCAGCAAGAACTCCACAACAAAATGGAGTGGTAGAAAAGAAGAACATATCACTTATTGAAGCTGCCAGGACAATGCTTGAAGAATCTAAATTACCAATATATTTATGGGCTGAAGCTGTAAATACTGCATGCTACACTCAGAATATTTCTCTGATTAATCAAGCAAAATGCATGACTCTCTATCAATTGTTCAAGAACAAGAAGCCAACTCTAAATTTTCTTCATATCTTTGGCTGCAAATGTTATATCTTGAGAAATCAAACTGATCAGAATGGGAAGTTTGATGCTAAAGCAGATGAAGGAATTTTTGTTGGATATGCTGTTAGTAAAGCATACAGAGTCTACAATCTAAGAACCAACATTATGGTGGAATCAATACATGTTGTGTTTGATGATAAAATGATTGAAGGACTGCAAGATGGAGATTACCATGAAAGCCTCAAATTTGACAATGTGGAGATGGTTAGTGATGACAGTGATGATGAAAGTGATCAAGAAACAGTATCAAAGGATAATGCAGAAAAATCTACTACCAATGAGGCACAAAATTTAACATCTATCGAGTTGCATAATTCTTCATCCATTGGGAGACAATCTGCCTTATCCTTCGGGAGACAACCAGCCTCATCCGTCGGTACTCAAAATTCACCATTCGTCGGGTCATCAAAAGAGGCTGGGAGTCAGAATAGATCACCTACAGAAAGCTCTCCCTTCTCAAATCAAAGATCCATAAACTCAGGGGGAGTTTCAAATAATCAAAACTCAATTACACATCAAGACAACAATGAGGCCTCTTCATCTAGAGCTAATCTACCTCAACAAAGGAAATGGACAAAGGATCACCCCTTTGAGCTCATCATTGGTGATGTATCTTCTAGAGTTCAAACAAGGAGAGCAACTCAAGAAGAATTTCTATACAACATCTTTCTTTCTAAGGAAGAACCTAAGAAGGTAGAAAAAGCTTTATTGGATCCTGATTAGATTTTAGCTATGCAGGAGGAGCTAAACCAATTTGAGAGGAATAAAGTGTGGAAGCTGGTGCCCAAGCCTAAAGGAAAGAATCCAATAGACACCAAATGGATATTCAGAAACATGGATGAAAATGGCATAGTAGTCAGGAACAAAGCTAGATTGGTTGCTAAGGGCTATTGTCAACAAGAAGGGAATAGATTTTGATGAAACATTTGTTCCCGTTGCAAGACTTGAAGCCATCATAATCTTCTTAGCCTATGCAGCCCATGCCAATTTCAAAGTCTATCAAATGGATGTCAAAAGTGCCTTTCTGAATGGAGATTTGGAGGAGGAAGTCTATGTCAGTCAGCCTCCTGGTTTTGAAGATCCAAAATTTCCATAATATGTTTACTATCTTTTGAAAGTACTTTATGGACTGAAGCAAGCACCTAGAGCCTGGTATGACACTTTGTCAAAGTTTCTTTTAGAGAATCACTTCACTAGAGGTACTGTAGACAAAACTCTTTTCTTTAGAAATGTTAATGGCTCTAGTATACTTGTTCAAATTTATGTAGATGACATTATTTTTGGCTCTACAGATGAGAAACTTTGCAAAAAGTTTTCCAAATTGATGCAAAGTAAGTATGAAATGAGTATGATGGGAGAACTAACTTAATTTCTTGGTTTGCAAGTTAAGCAAGTTAGTGATGGAATATTCATTAGTCAAACTAAATATATTTATGATCTTTTAAATAAGTTTGATATAATGGATTGCACATCTGTAAAAACTCACATGGCCACTGCAACTAAGCTTGAATTAAACACTACTGAAAAGTCTATGGATATTTCAAGTTATTAGGGTATGGTTGGCTCACTTCTGTACTTAACAGCGAGTAGGCCAGATATATTGTTTGCTACGTATTTGTGTGCTAGATTTCAGGCCGATTCTAGAGAATCTAACTTAGTAGCTATTAAGAGCATTTTCAGATATCTCAAGGGAACACCAAAACTTGGCATTTGGTACCCTAGAGATTCTGGTTTTGATCTAAATGGTTATTCAGATGCAGATTATGCAGGTGGTAGAATTGATAAAAAAAGTACAACAGGAAACTGTCAATTTCTAGGAAACAAGCTTGTGTTCTGGTTTAGTAAAAAGCAAAATTCATTTTCTACCTCTACAGCTGAAGCTGAATATATTGTTGCTGGCAGTTGCTGTGCAAAGATTTTGTGGATGAAAAACCAATTGCTAGACTATGGTCTGTAAGTGGAAAGAATTCCCATTTTCTGTGATAACACAAGTGCAATTGCCATCACTAAAAATCCAGTGCAACATTCAAGAACAAAGCACATAGACATCAAGTACCACTTCATAAGGGAACATGTAATGAATGGTACTGTGGAACTACATTTTGTTCCAAGTGAAAAGCAGCTTGCAGATATATTTACCAAGCCACTGGATGAATCCACCTTTTCAAGGTTGGTAAGTGAGTTAGGTATGCTAAATTACTCTTAAATCTTTACAGATAATTTGCAAGTTGTAATGCAGCCAGAAATTTAATTAATTTTTCAGTCTTTGATGAAATTTTGGCTAAGTCAAAATTTATATCTCGACGGATGATCGTTATCCATCGAGTTTGATCATCCGCCAGTATATTTTTTTATTAATAAAATTAATTATATTTCTGGAATATTTTATGACTCGACGGATAACTGGTTTATCCTCATCCGTCGAATTGTCTGAATCTTAGCCGTTAATTCTATGAACATTATCCAACGAGTATACTTATAGTTTATAAGTATAACACGACGGATAATTGGAGGAATTTTTACAGTTTATTTTTAAATGGCTATTTTGGGCAATTCTTATTTTGGGCCACTCTTCTATTTTCCTGTAATGGAAGCACATCAGGTAAGTGAGGTAAGTTCATATGTCCCTACTCTTCCAACCTCACAGATTTATTTGAATTCTATTGTAGTTATGGAAACTGTATCAATGACCCAACAGTTGCCTACCCAAGCTACTAAACCATAAAAAATTTCAAAATCCAAATCAAAGAAAGCCCCCTCTGGTACCTCTCAAAAGATGCCAGTTGTAAAATCCACCAAACCCAAAGAAACCCTAAGGATAAGGTGAGGGACAGGGTGAACATAAAAGAAACCCTAAGGATAAGGTTGGAGAGGTGAGTGTTTCCCCGCCTAGCCACACTGCAGTTTCCCAACAAACTGCAGTGCTTAAAAAGGACAAAAGCTCATTTCTAGCTGCATCATCCCAAAAGAATGTGGCTATTGAACAAAGCTCTCAGCCAAGAGCACAGGCCAAAAGGGTAAGGGACACTAGCTCACCCCCAAACTTATGCCAGAAAGAAGAAATCAAAAACCTTTGGAGATGCACAGGGTTCACACACTGTGCAAACTGGTGCTAAAGACACAGTCACTAGACCTTCTCAAAGTCAGCTTGATGTGGCTCCAATAAATGTGGAGTCACAGCCAAAATCTTTAGTTATAGAAGCACCCCAAACACCAAATTGTCCCACAAACTCTCTGGATGTGGATATAATCAACACATCAATTCCTGATTCCCATTCTTTAACTCTGTTGGGGAAGCCAAAATCTAGTACAAAAGAGCATCATTGTGACGACCTCAATCTCGGGGTTAGGAAATGAGGATCACACACCTTTAATCTAATAATTAAATAAGCATAAACCCCGATTAACTATTAACAAGATCAAAGAGGATAAAGTATGAGACAAGATTACAGCTACCAACCATAAATATAACTTACAACCCCAAAATAATATTAAATAATCATAATCGATCCCGGCTTGGAACCGACAGATAACCCATTGTATCTTTACAACTCTCTGGCTAAGCGCTTGCTCACTCAAAAACATCACTACCTGCTTTGGCAACCGGAAGCCCTCAACACGATAGGGACCACCAGGTACGCTCTTACGAGCAGTGCGCCTAAGCCTGGCCATCTTCTTGCTTAACTCCCATGGTTAGATTAAAAACAAACATATGAGTATAAAACTCAGCAAGTAACTATACAGTAGTTGTACGATATAGAATCCACAATATACTTTACCAATCTCAGGGCATTCTACTTTATCAGTTGTAGGTGGCAGATTTCTATCTTTCGGGTTATGAAGGAAAAATTTGGGGCTTTCAAGGAACAAGGCTCAAAGCAGGGTGAAAGTCGACATTCATCACAAATCATTAAAGGATCAAAACAGATCTTTCAAAAAAAAGAAAGTGACAATCTTTTCATTATATGGAATCAATTATATGATCAACAGAATAAAATCAGGGTTCATGAGTTATAAGCTGCACAATATCACAATCAACTCTTTTCAAAGCAATATAAACCATTTTCATTTTCAAAGAATCAATTACTAGTTAAGAAATTTCAATTCCTTTTTAAAAATCTATATGGAACCCTTGATTGGACCACTTTATCTTTCATTTCATTATAATACGGGTGATCAGCCCGTACCGACCTCCATCCGGTCTTTAAGGTACCAAATGGCATAATTTCAGCCATAAACTGGTCTATCCCCGCTAGCCTCTTACTATGACTGGACTAGTCCCACTATCCTCTTACGTCCCAATCCAATCCATCAGAAATTCGTTTGGAAAACCTTGAGTTGGAAAAAGTAGGTTTTTTAAATTCATTTTATCATTACCAAGAATATGAAATCATTCGGACTCTTTCAAGTCGAAACTCATTCTTAGATTCAATTTCAAGAAATCAAAGTTAAGGAAATGAACAAGGATAAGAAGGTGCAATTCTAGGGATCTTGAATCAATGATAACAAGGTACTTAAGTTAGAAGAATCAAAACTGTTTCAAGGATCAATAGGGAATATAGTGATCAAGGAATGTAGCATCATTACAAGGGATTTGTAAAGGTACTTATAGGGTTTATAACAGTTCATGGTATAACAAATAATTTGAACAGGAAAGATAGGTTACCATAGGGTTGAATCAATAACAGTTTTACAAGATCAAAGACAGGGTATCTCAAATCAATAACAGGGGTTCATTCTTTTAACAGTTCAATACTCTACATGGCATGAACAATATCCTCTCTATAACCATTTACACAAGTAGTTAGAGTTACTTGCCTGAATTTGCTTTCCTGAAGGTTGAACTACTGCCACCTAGTATTTCTTTCCCTTTCCTAGCCTGAATGCCCTCACGCTCCAAATCTACAATCCAAAACCAAAACCTTAATTAGTTCTCAACTCACGTTCCCGGAACGTTCACTCAATACGATAACTCGATTATACTCTTGACTCAAATATACGAGTATAATTTATACACATATGCACATAGCACATAACACATTCTTTTCTCATAGCCTTTATATCTTTATGTACTCAATAATCAACTTATACTTGCTTAACCTTAACTATTCTTCAAATCACACTATTATAACTCACACAAGTACACGATTTATTCACAACTAAATCTTTACGACCATAACTATCACTTATAGTTCTTTAATATCAAACAACTTAATTCCCCCTTTTCTTTTATTCCTTAATTCGAACTACAACAACAATCAAACAAAAAAATAAATCACATATCTCCTAGAATTTCACATGCAATCACTTAGCAAGGTAATGGAACCAAATTAATCCCTTTTATACCTATATTCCATTCGACTACATCCACAAAACACAACCAAGTGTACTCAATTTCAATCACACATAATCAAACACAAATAAACCTCTTTTAGTAGCATGCAAATTACAAGAGTCACTTACGCAATCAAGCTTCATCCTTTTTAATCCAAAAAAAACCGAATCATAACCACATTAAGAATCGAAAATCAACACCTTCTTTCAATTATCAAAAATTCGAACACAAGCTCCATCCAACATTGACATGCAATCAAGTTCTCCTTTCAATTATCACTAGCAACTAATACCATTAGCATATAAACTCAAAAAATCAACTTAATTCTCTTTTTAACCATAAGACCCATTCGGGTTTATCCAGAAAACACACATGCAAAGATCAATTTTGACATGCAAAGTTTTAAATCATAATTTCAACTTGTTTTAAACCTTAACTTAGACATTCAACTCATTTTCTTTACAAATCAAACTAAACTTATTCGATTATACTCAAATCTTATATGCAATTATCAATTCATCTCTTTAAACCAATAACCATTCTAATTTCCCACTATTATTCTAAAAAAAATAATCCACAATCACTTTAATCAACAAAAATCAACTCAATAACTTCTGAAAACAAAAACCCATTCGGTTTTAAGAAATCACCACATGCAAACACCGAAAATAAGTTTTATGACTACTAGAGTCTAATAATAACATCATCACTCACCATCGGTTCACCGGAGTTCATCACCGGTGGCGGTGGCTTCACGATGGTGCCCTCATTCGAGGGTGTCCAACCATAAAACCTTTGATTCACTTAAAAAAATGCAGCAACACTACATGCAATATGATTTCATCATAAAAATCACAGAAACATGAATTGATCAAACAAAACTCGGGCCTCAGTTCAAAACCGAACCCAAAAACACACACACGCACTTCGCATGCAAGCATAAGCACACACATGCACATGAATTGAAGCTCATATATGGAACAAAGATGAAGATTCATGGAGGATTTTAAAGAATTAGAGAGAGAGAGACAATATACCGAGAGGAAAAGAGAGAGAGAAGAGAGAGCTTCGAGAATGAGAGAGAGAGATGAGAGAAAGTGAGAAAACAAAAGAGAGAGAGAGAAAAGAACCGGGTAAAGGAAGAAAAGAAGGGGGGAATGGGTTTTTATAATAAAAGGGCAGGGGTACTTTTGTAACTTACAAATCCTTCTTTCCTTTTATTCTCCTTTCTCTTTTATTCAAAACTCAAAAATGAATATTAATAATGAATAACTCTCTTAGAAAAGATAGGTATGCAAAGAATAATAATTTTAAGACGTAAATCTCGAAATTAGCTTTCCAACCATTACTCACAATAAGATTTTGAGCGTACAGTTGAATTTATATTATTTTTACAAGTTCGTACTAATAATAGCATTTTATCACATAAAAATCAATTTAAAATGCAACGATCATAAAACAAATCCGTCCATCATTTTTAGAACGTCTCTAGGACTATTTTGAAGATAACAGAACAAATCTCATGCCTTTACCTTACTCAGATAATTTTATAAAAAATGTGCGAAGGTTAAATAAACCTTATTTAAAGCAAGTAATTCTCTTCAATTCATAAAATATTAACAGATCACGTAATCATGCATACAGACAAGCAAGCACATATACGGACACATCACAATTCATGTCTGATCATAAAAATTGTCCTTCTTTAATATTATTCCTTTTTACGCGTACCGGGTCACGTTCAGCCTGACGGCCCGACGCTCAGTGTTTCAATCACGCTTCACAATATCATTATCGACCGACACGTCACTATAACGCATTACTTTACTCAAGCATTTCATTTCACATAATAACACATAATTCACATTTTAAATACTTTAATCCCCTTCTTAGGAAGGGTTCCGTTCTACCTGACGGCCCGACAACACAGCTTAACTCCTGAGTTGACTCTTTAAATTGGAACGCCTCTATTTACGCTCCTAGATATTAATATACAGTAAAGGCAATTAACTAACTTTTAATCACATAATTCATATTTACAGTACATAAATCACATTTTATTCTCTTAATTACGTCACAAAATTATCGGTCATCACAATCTACCCTCCTTAAAAGGATTCCGTCCCCAGAATCTAGTCTAAGCAAATAGATGGGGATACTTTTCTTGCATTTCACTCTCTAATTCCCAAGTTGATTCTTCCGCTAATGGATTTCTCCACAACACTCTACTAGAGGTACAACTTTATTTCTAAGTGTCCTCTCTTTTCGATCTAAGATTCGAACTGGTTGTTCCACATAAGACAAATCTGGTTGAATTTCCACTGGTTCCAATTCGATCACATGGCTCGCATCAGCATTATACTTCTTCAGAAGAGATACATGAAATACATTGTGTAGATGTTGCATTTGCGGAGGTAGCTCTAATTCATATGCCACCTTCCCAACTCATCGCAGTACCTCGAATGGTCCAATATACCTAGGACTCAACTTCCCTTTCTTTCCGAATCTGGTTATACCTTTCCAAGGAGATATTTTTAACAAGACTTTGTCTCCAGGTTCGAATTGCACATCTTTTCGTTCTCAATTTGCATACTTCGTTTGTCGATCTTGAGCTACAATTAATCTTTTTCGTATCATTTCCACTGTTTCTTTCGTTTGCTGAACTAGTTCTGGGCCAATTAATTTGCACTCACCAACCTCGTCCCAATACGTAGGGGACCTATATTTTCTTCCATACAACGCTTCATAAGGCGGCATGCCAATACTCGCGTGATAACTGTTGTTGTAGGAAAACTCAATTAACGGCAAATGATCGTCTCAATTTCCTTTGAAATCTATTGCACAAGTTCGCAACATATCCTTAATTATCTGAATTGTCCTTTCACTCTGTTCGTCCGTCTGTGGATGATATGACGTACTCATTTTCAGCTTAGTTCCCAAATGATCATGGAATTGTCTCCAAAATCTCGAGTTAAACCTTGGATCTCTATCAGACACGATAGATACAGGGACTCCGTGACGCACCATGATCTCATCCAAATATAATTTGTTAACTTTTGCAATGAAAACTTTTCATTTATCGGCAAGAAATGTGTTGATTTAGTTAATCGATCGATTATCACCCAAATCACATCATGATTAGACTTGGTTTTAGGTAATCCTACCACAAAATCCATCGCGATATGTTTCCATTTCCATTCTGGTATATCTAGTGGTTGAAGCAATTCACTTGGCCTCTGATGTTCCGCTTTGACTCTTTGACACGTGTAACACTTACTTATCCATTCCGTAATTTATTTTTTCATGTTTGGCCACCAATAACTTTCTTTTAAATCCCGGTACATTTTCGTGCTTCCAGGGTGAAATGAAAATCTCGAGTTATGCGCTTCTTGCAAAATCTCGTGCTTTTGCTCTACAACATTAGGTATCCAAATACGTGAATTAACACGATATATTCCTTTTTCATCCTTTTGAGCTTTGACTTCTTCTCCGGATAACTTATCCTTTTCGCGATTCATCACTTGCTCTTGACAACATCGTATCTTTTCCAAAATTTCGGGTTGAAATGACATCGCATATATAGCTTCACCTCCAAATTCTGGAGTCTGCACTTCTATTTCCATCTTTTCGAAATCCTTGATAAAATCTTCCGATGACGTTAACATATTCAACCTTTCCTTGCGACTTAAAGCATTTGCTACCATATTAGCCTTTCCAAGATGATAGTTTATCGCACAATCATAATCTTTGATCAATTCTAACCATCTTCTTTGTCCTCATATTCAACTCCTTTTGAGTGAAAATATACTTTAAACTCTTATGATCTGTATAAATCTCGCACTTTTCCCCGTATAAATAATGTCTCCAAATCTTAAGGGCAAACACAATTGCTACCAATTCCAAATCATGTGTGGGATACTTTTCCTCGTGCGGCTTGAGTTGCCTTGACGCATATGCTATTATCTTTCCGTGTTGCATTAACGCACATCCAAGTCCTTTATACGAAGCATCACTGAATATTACAAATTCTCCTTTTTCATCTAGTAACACTAATACTGGGGCAGTTACCAACCTCTTCTTTAACTCTTGAAAGCTTTCTTTGCACTTTTCCGTCCATACAAACTTCTCGTTCTTCCTTGTCAACTTCTTCAATGGAACAACAATCTTAGAGAAATCTTGCACAAACTTTCTATAGTATCCGGCTAATCCCAGAAAGCTTCTGACTTCCGTAGGAATCTTGGGTCTTTCCCAATTCATTATAGCCTCTATCTTGGCTGGGTCCACTTTGATTCCTTCTTTATTAACTACGTGACCAAGAATTTGCACTTCCTTTAGCCAAAATTCACACTTCAAAAACTTAGTGTACAACCTTTCTTTTCTCAGAATTTCCAAAGAAATCCTCAAATGCTCTTTATGTTCTTCCTCCGTCTTGGAATATATCAATATATGGTCAATAAACACAATAACGAACTTATCCAAATATTGCTTGAACACTCTGTTCATAAGATCCATAAATGCAGTTGGCGCATTCGTCAAACCAAACGCCATTACCAAAAACTCATAGTGTACATATCTCGTTCGAAACGCTGTCTTGGGTATATCTTCCATTTTAATCTTTAATTGATGATACCCAGATCTTAAATCAATCTTGGAGAGAAACACGAAGCTCCTTTTAGATGATCAAACAAGTCATCGATTCGCGGTAGAGGGTACTTATTCTTAATCGTCAACTTATTCAATTCGCAAGAATCGATGCACAACCTCATACTTCCATCCTTTTTCTTTACAAACAACAGAGGTGCGCCCCACAGGGATACACTCGGCCGAATTACTCCTTTATCCAATAATTCTTGCAACTGTGCTGCCAATTCCTTCATCTCAACTAGCGTCATATGATAGGGAGCTTTCGATATTGGTTCCGTTCCAGAAGCCAAATCAATTGTAAACTCGATCTCTCTATCTGGAGGTAATCCAGGCAATTCATCAGGAAACACATTAGGAAAATCTCTTACTATTGGAATATCTCCAATCCTTACAAATCCTTTTTCCACGTCTTTAACATGAGCCAAATAAACTTCGCATCCTTGCCGTATTAATCTCCTCGTTTCGATAGCCGTTAGAAATTTCTTCTTTTGCCTCTTCCCTTTGAATATCACTTCCTCACCATCCTTGGTTCTTAACTTCACCTTCTTACTTTTACACTCTATTTGCGCCTCATGGTTTGACAACCAAGCCATTCCTAGTATAACCTTAAATTCTCCTAACTTAAAGGGAATTAAGTCAGCAGAAAAGTGCCGACCTTCTATAATCACATCACAATTGGGACAAACTTTATTAACAATAACTTTCTCTTTATTTGCTACCTCTATAATCAAATTAGGTTCCAGAGGGTACGCAACACAATTTAACTAATCAAGAATACTTTCAGAGATAAAAGATCTAGTTACCACAGAATCCATCAATACTTTTACTTCTATTGAGTTAATACCAAGCATACCTGCTACCACATCCACATCTTGCACCGCATCTTTCATTGTCATATTAAACGTCCTAGCTCTGAGTTGAGCTGATGGTTCTGGGAGAGACGGCGGTCCAGCAATCCTAAGAACATTGGCCTTCTGAACTGGCTCCTTACAATTTCTGGCCATATGGCCCACCTTTCCACACTTAAAATAAGCCAAGTCAGGCTTCTTTGCTCCATTTGGACATTCTAATGAGTAATGCCCTTTCTGGTTACACTTGAAACAGGTCACATCCAACTTATTACACCTTCCCGGGTGTCTCTTCGCACAATTCTTGCATTCTTGAATCCGAGGTCTATCATCCTTCCTCGGTTGTCCTGCTTTTTGGAAACGGTTCTTCTGGGCTCCGTTACCAGGTTTAAACTTCTGAAACTTTTGGTACTAACCTCCACCATTCCTTCCAAACTTTCCTCTAAACTTTGAACTTCCTTGCTCTTGCTCCGAGCTGTCAAACTTTCTTTTCCTTCCTTCATTTTCTCTCCTCGCAGCTTCACGCTCTCCTTCTACAATCATTGCCTTTTGTACCAAGGCAGTATAATTCTTGATCTCCAATAATGCCACTTGACTTCTAATCCATGGCTTAAGTCCCTGTTGGAACCTCTTAGCCTTCTTTGCCACCGTATTTACATACTCAGGTACGAACCTAGACAACTCCAAAAATTTCACTTCATATTCTGCTACCGATATATCCTCTTGCCTAAGGTCCAGAAATTTTATTTTCAACTGATCTTGCATATAACTCGATAAATATTTCTCCAAGAACATTTCAGTAAACTTCTCCCATGTTAAGTCCTTTCCTTTCAACAATGCCTTTGAAGATTCCCACCAGAAACTCGCTTCATCTTTCAGGTAATAACTCGCATAATGGGCTTTCTTGTCATCCTTAACTTCTGCTAATTCAAAGGCTTTTTCCATTTCTCTTAATCACGATTGTGCTTTTATCGGATCGGGTAATCCTAAGAATTCTGGGGGATGAACAAATTGAAAGTGTTTGAAGTTTTTAACTTTAGGGACCACAGGTTGTTGCAAAAGCTGAGCAAGTCTGCTCATCATGGTGGTTTCTGGGTTTACTTCTGCGTCTTGGGTTGGAATTTCTTCTTCTTGGTGATATGGTGAGTTGGCCATTTCTCACAAACCTGATCGAGCAATTATTTAGCAATACGATAGCATGGCATATATAACAACATTTTACTATAAAATCTGTTCTTTTGTTTTGTGGGTTTTAAGCTTTACCCAATTTTGCACATGCAATCCTATTACTACATAATTCTCATATCAGTATTGTTTTCTCATGACACAGGATAGGGTAGTAAGAATTTTAAACATGGTTATACAAAAAAATGGTATTTAGAACAGTTTATGCATATCTTTAGGGTGCACAATAGAAAGCAAGATAATGGATTTATTAAACAAAGGGTACATAAATAAAAGTCTGGTTACCACAAGTTCAGAAATAAGGTACAATAATATAGCAAGGTTAAATACAGGAAAAACTGGAAAATATCCCCCTATCTACCCCTAACTTCTAGTAACTACTACTACAAAGTTCTGAAATACAATACAATAAATGAAAAAGGGATCCCGGCATCTGACCAAGTATCCCAAAGCCTACCGGCGCTGGAAAACAACAACTACGGGCTCAACCAACAATCCCGCCTAACAAAGAATCATCCAGGATCTCTCTCAGAATGACCAACATCCAGCGAATGATCTTATGCAGCCTCTGGGCCTCAACATCAGCATCACTATTGGATGGTCCCTCATCCAATCTCCTTCAGGCAACCTGCTCCACTATTCGTCCGAACTCGCCACTCATCATCCATAACTGAAGTGCTCTGCCTAGTCTCTCGAGCTAGCCAATCCACCAAAGCTCCCAACTCAGGAATACGGGAGTACACAAAGTCTCGGTCCTGGGCTAACTTGCCACCAACACTGACAGGCACAGTCTCAGGCATCTTAGACTCTGGCTGAGGGGCAGGGCTCTCTGAATCTGGCCTTAAGGGTGAAATCTGTATAGGGATCTCACTACCCTCAGAAGGATCTTCTTCTGGGTCTGAACTAACATACACAGGCTCCTCTGGAGAGGGTGGAATGGGGTCCACTAGGGTACCGGTCAAACTATTCTCTGAATCTGAATCACTACCACTACTGGGATCCTGAGAGAAAACACAAAACAGCAACCAAGAAACAACGTTAGGGTTAAATAAATCTTCTAGCTAACTCACACCCTAACTCTAGTCACCATTTTAGCTTATACACACTTTTCTTTAGACTATACCTAATAGTCTAACTCAACTCTATACGAGTCGAACTCTCTCGCGATATAAATATATACCCAAAATACCCTTTTTTTAAGTCCTAACTTGTCTCAGAGAGTAAAATTTGGCTCTGATACCAACTTGTGATGCCCTCAATCTCGAGGTTAGGAAATGAGGATCACACACCTTTAATCTAATAATTAAATAAGCATAAACTTCGATTAACTACTAACAGGATCAAACAAGATAAAGATGAGACAAGATTACAACTACCAACCATAAATATAACTTACAACCCCATAATAATATTAAATAATCATAATCGATCCCGGCTTGGAACCGACAGATAACCCATTGTATCTTTACAACTCTCTGGCTAAGCGCTTGCTCACTCAAAAACATCACTACCTGCTCTGGCAACCGGAAGCCCTCAACACGATAGGGACCACCAGGTACGCTCTTACGAGCAGTGCGCCTAAGCCTGACCATCTTCTTGCTTAATTGTTATGGTTAGATTAAAAACAAACATATGAGTATAAAACTCAGCAAGTAACTATGCAATAGTTCTACGATATAGAATCCACAATATACTTTACCAATCTCAGGGCATTCAACTTTATCAGTTCTAGGTGGCAGATTTCTATCTTTCGGGTTATGAAGGAAAAATTTGGGGCTTTCAAGGAACAAGGCTCAAAGCAGGGTGAAAGCCGACATTCATCACAACTCATTAAAGGATCAAAACAGATCTTTCAAAAAAAGAAAGCGACAATCTTTTCATTATATGGAATCACTTATATGATTAATAGAATAAAATAAGGTTCATGAGTCATAAGCTACACAATATCACAATCAACTCTTTTTAAAGCAATATAAACCATTTTCATTTTCAAAGAATAAATTACTGAGTAGGAAATTTCAATTCCTTTTTAAAAATCAATATGGAACCCTTGATTGGACCACTTTATCTTTCATTTCATTATAATACGGGTGATCAGCCCGTGCTGACCTCAATCCGGTCTTTAACGTACCAAGTGGCATAATTTCAGCCTTAAACTGGACTAGCCCCGCGAGCCTCTTACTATGACTAGACTAGTCCCACTAGCCTCTTACATCCCAATCCAATCCATCGGGAATTCGTTTGGAAAACCTTGAGTTGGAAAAAGTAGGTTTTCTAAATTCATTTTATCATTACCAAGAATATGAAATCATTCAGACTCTTTCAAGTCGAAACCCATTCTTAGATTCAATTTCAAGAAATCAAAGTTAAGGAAATGAATCAAGGATAAGAAGGTGCAATTCTAGGGATCTTGAATAAATGATAACAAGGTACTTAAGTTAGAAGAATCAAAATTGTTTCAAGGATCAATAGGGAATATGGTGATCAAGGAATGTAGCATCATTACAAGGGATTTGTAAAGGTACTTATAGGGTTTATAACAGTTCATGGTATAACAAATAATTTGAACAGGAAAGATAGGTTACCAAAGGGTTAAATCAGTAAGCTTATCAATAATAGTTTTACAAGATCAAATACAGGGTATCTCAAATCAATAACCGGGGTTCATTCTTTTAACAGTTCAATACTCTACATGGCTTGAACAATATCCTCTCTATAACCATTTACACAAGTAATTAGAGTTACTTGCCTGAATTCGCTTTCCTGAAGGTTGAATTACTGCCACCTAGTATTTCTTTCTCTTTCCTAGCCTGAATGCCCTTACGCTCCAAATCTACAATCCAAAACCAAAACATTAATTAGTTCTCAACTCACGTTCCCGGAACGTTCACTCAATACGATAACTCGATTATACTCTTGACTCAAATATACGAGTATAATTTATACACATATGCACATAGCACATAACACATTCTTTTCTCATAGCCTTTATATCTTTATATACTCAATAATCAACTTATACTTGCTTAACCTTAACTATTCTTCAAACCACACTATTATAACTCATACGAGTACATGATTTATTCAGAACTAAATCTTTACGACCATAACTATCGCTTATAGTTCTTTAATATCAAACAACTTAATTCCCCTGTTTCTTTTATTCCTTAATTCGAACTACAACAACAATCAAACAAACAAATAAATCACATATATCCTAGAATTTCACATGCAATCACTTAGCAAGGTAATGGAACCAAATCAATCGCTTTTATACCTATATTCCATTCGGCTATAACCACAAAACACAACCAAGTGTACTCAATTTCAATCACACATAATCAAACATAAATAAACCTCTTTTGGTAACATGCAAATTACAAGAGTCACTTACGCAATCAAGCTTCATCCTTTTTAATCCAAAAAAAATGAATCATAATTACATTACGGGATCGAAAATCAACACCTTCTTTCAATTATCAAAAATTCGAACACAAGCACCATCCAACATTGACATGCAACCAAGGTCTCCTTTCAATTATCACTAGCAACTAATACCATTAGCATATAAACTCACAAAATATACTTAATTCTCTTTTTAACCATAAGACCCATTCGGGTTTTTCAAGAAAACACACATGCAAAGATCAATTTTGACATGCAAAGTTTTAAATCACAATTTCAACTTGTTTTAAACCTTAACTGAGACATTCAACTCATTTTCTTTACAAATCAAACTAAACTTATTCGATTATACTCAAATCTTACATGCAATTATCAATTCATCTCTTTAAACCAATAACCATTCTAATTTCCCACTATAATCCTAAAAC